>NW_015552846.1:210647-226808 GCF_001515605.1 Sinocyclocheilus anshuiensis | reverse complement strand
GGCTGGACTATTGCAATGCTCTCTTGGCAGGTCTTCCAGCCACTTCTATCAAACCTCTACAATTAATCCAAAATGTAGCTGCAAGATTAATCTTTAATGAGCCGAAAAGAATGCATTGCGTTAGGCTAACCTAGACTTGTCATTTGCACTTATATATTGTTGATATTTTGTTAGTTTTGACTGCTTTTATTGTCCTCATTTGTAAGTTGCTTTGGATAAAAGCGTCTGCTAAATGACTAAATGTAAATGTAAACGTAAGTAACTTTGCAAGTACATGCCAACTTATTCTACTAACCCTGACCAAAACTTAACACTCTACTAATACTAATACTAGTTAGCTGACATGTAGTTTCAAAGTTACAAAGTAACAGAATGTGTAAAATTTCAAATCAAAATAAAGTATACCCATTTGATTACAAGGATATATATATATATATATATATATACATACCTCTTATTTGTTTGATTGTGCAATCCTGTTTTCCTTTCCTCTCATCTTTTCCTTCTGTCTTAGCTGAGGTGTGGAAATAATGAGATGTGAGGATGGAGGACTTAATGGAATATTTTTGCTCACTCAAGTGGCATGTGAATGATTACTGATGATTTTGCACTAAAATATTTTGAAAATATTTTTGTAAATGTATTACTGAACATCTGTGGACTTGTTGTTTAAAGATGTGTTTGGTTTTAATGTTATTAGTGAACTGAAAGAAAGTATTTTATTGTTATCTTTTACTGTTACTGTTTACATTTTAATTTTCACTAAAGCAAATTCAATAACCAAAACTTTTTTTTTTTTACCAAAAAATATTTCGAAATGATTCAAAAACAAAGACTGTTAGCCTTTGCTTTTTTGTTTTCATTTATGTATTTTTTTCTCAGTTATGTACGTATATTGTTTATAATAATGTATATAATATGTAATAATGTATATTATTTAATGTGTGTGTGTGTGTGTGTGTGTGTGTGTGTGTGTGTGTGTTTATTGTATATTTATAATATATGTACTTTGTGTTGTTAATAAAAATAATTAAATAAAATTAAATACTGTAATAAATCACGTAAATGCAATAAATCATTACTTTGTACTGCTGAAATACCTCACTGTGCTGGTTGATTTAAACAACAAATATTTTTATTTCTATTCTAAAGTTCTAAAGTTATTTTATTTCTATTTTTCCAGTAGTGTACAGAATTATTGGTTACACTTAATTTACAGTAAATATACTTACAGTGTACATAAAGTGTACTTACCCAAGCAAGTACTGGGTAGTATAAGGTAACTACATGGGTTAAGGTTAGGTTTAGGGATAGGTTCAGTTTTAGTACCTAGTATTACCCAGTTACTATAATTGCTACAATAAGTACATAGTATGTACACATGGAACAGGACTGTAAAATAAAGTGCGGTTACACTTTATTTTAAGGTGTCCTTGTTACAGTTTAATTATACATATAAGTACTGAGTAATATTAATTAACTACATGTACTTACTATATGGTTGGGGTAAGGATTTGGTTTGGCTTAGGGTTACTTGCATGTAATTATGCATAATTAATTGTTATTATAATAGTAATTACATGTAACGTGTAACAAGGACACCTTAAAATAAAGTGTTACCTAAAGTGCTACCAAATTATTGAACACATTAGTCCAGGAAGGATACATATGTGTTTCCTAGCTACAGTCTTATATCGTTAGTATCGTATGAGCATAAAAATCTTTAGTAAATTTAACATAATCTTTTAAAATATGATATAAAATATCTTGTTCCTGCAAGGTTCGATATTGAGTTTGATCTTGATTGTGTCCTATAATGGCAGTATGAGCTGACACAGTAGGGTAGTATCAGGTTAATAAATTACAACAAAGCCCATTTCCCATTTGTGGTACTGTGTTGGCTCAAATGGTGAAAAAAACCAAGACCTGGATCCCGAAGAAAACCAGTTGAGAAGCTCTGGTGGTCTTTACCAAAGTGAGTCAACTGTTTTGAGTGAATCACATAAACTGAAGCACAAGGTTTCCTTTTTGCTCATCTGTCTGATTCAGCCAACATGTAAATCTCACATTGCCTACCCATATTAGGCAGTTATAATGAATGTTAGTTACACCCTTGTGAAGTACAATTTAGCATACTTTTAAAAAGACTTACATGATGTCACAGAAATATTTAAAAGAATATATTTAACTGCAAATTAAATGTATTGGTTTTGGACCACTTATAATTGCTTTTTTTTTTCAATTAAATTAAACTGTATAATAGTTTAAATTTATAATAAATGCAATTACCTGCAGGATTCAGGACCTACCCCAGGGTTGCCCTAAAATACTATGTGGAGGACGCAAGATAATTTAGTAATTATAATATGACCGTGTGGTGAACCTATCAACCTAACTCATATATAAACAACTATGGCTTTGTGTTGTTGGCCAGATAAAATAACAGAGAAAAGAAAAACGGACATAAGATGATATTTCAGTGCACCAAAACGCCAAGTACAAAAAGTCCCCATATTAAGGCAATTTGTCCTTAATTAAGGCAAAACATCTTGTGTCCCCTTCAAAAATTGCTCTTTAGAAATGTTTTGTTTATTGTCCCCCTCAACTGTCAGTTGAAATGTATGCCCATGACTGTATGGTTAAAGTGTACTTTTTGAAGTACACTACATGTGCACATTCGATACAATTAAGCACACTTCTTTTTCATATGTGTTGCTGTCACAGCCACTGGGGAGTCTAGAGCCTTGTCCAGTTGAGTTTGTAACGTTGAGTTTGTACCACACAACCGAGTTGTGTACATTGATTACAGTAGTAAATGTGATGAAAGCTATCTAGCCTCCAGTACATAAAGGTCATTGAGTAATTATAAAGGTCATTTGTCCTCTGATTTCAAAGCTGAAAGGGCAACATGGTCCCTCTGCTTTACCCACCTCAGAGAGAGAGAGAGAGAGTAAAGTCAACGCTCATCACAAGAGCTGGTGATTGACTCCATTGTGTTAGCTGATACTTTAAAAGCTTTTGGAGATGACATAAGACAAAAGTTTAGATGACAAATAAATGTTAAGCTATTTTCAAAATGCTAAAGAGCCATCTGTATAGTATCAACAGGCCAAAAGGTCAACAAACAAACCCAGCAGACAGAGAGACTTTCTTCCAGATGAAATATGAATGTATATGACACATGAAGATGACTATTCCCTCTAAACTGAGCTGTTTTAGGCATTAACAATCAGACATCAGACTTCCTCAGCCATTAGCATGTATCTAAATGTAGGGCAGCAGCTTTGTCTTCTCTGAAATATCTTAGGACACAGTAGTTACTTGGTCAGTTGGCTAGATAATGTCTTTTCAACTGTGTTACACTGCGTTTAGAAGGGTAACTGGCATCTTGGAGGCTTCAGTAATCAAGTTTAAACCTTGCTCTGTTTTTTGTCTGTATGCTAATTGTATTGCATCAATAGATTAAAAGACAAACTCCCCACAGAAGCAAACTATACTGATATGAGAATGATATATAATTCAATGTCTGTTGATAGAAATGGCTGTAAACTGGAAAGAGAGGTGTGTACTGTTGACCACTAGAGGTCAGTGCAAGAAAACAAATTCTATGTGACTTCTTTCCTCCTGCAAAACATAAACGGTTTATCCTTTAATGTTTATAAACTTAGTGCATAGTGTCTCTAGAGAAAATGTCAGTTGTTTTCATTTTTAAAGCGGGATCTATCACACTGAAAATCTAGGATTCAAAATTGAATTACACATGTAAGTAATGCAGTTTGAATGCTGTTGTCGTTAAAATGTTATCATATATATTTCTCAGTGTATCATATTCTGATAGAGTAATTTGTAATGAAAACAATGTATTTAAAAAACATGGTTAAATAATTTAGAACCCCACTGTGACACTGTAAAAAAAAAAAAAACAACAGCGCTGTCATCACAGGAACAAATTACATTTTAAAGTATATTCAAATAGAAAACAGATATTTTAAATTGTAATAATATTTCATAATATTACAGTTTTTACTGTTTTTTTTTTTTTATCAAATAAATGCATTCTTGCAAATTTTGGCCCTATGATTTCTGATGTGGAAAACGCGGATGGAATCACGGAATCCAGTCATAAAAACAGAATTTACTATATATAACGCGGAATGTCACGGAATTTGTCAAAGTTTGGGTGAATAAATCAAAAGTAGGTCATTACACTGAAATCAAATCTCAATATTGACTGGTATCTGTAAATATTAAGCTGCAAAAATACCATTTAAATATGAATCCTGCGTGTCTCTTTATTAATGAATGGCACAGACGCGCGGTTTCGTTTACTACACACATATTGAAGCGCGCAGTGTTTTCAGCGTCTGCTGTCTAGCTAAATGAGAACATAAATACATGAACAACAGTCAGTGTCTGCTCTATTACAAATAATTGATATTTAAAAAATACCCAAAACAGCGGAATTACAAGATGGAAATATAGACTAGAAAGATATTTAAACTTGCTCTGACCTTACGTCCATGATATTGACTCACTGCGGAGTTGTTTTGGCAATCTTTCCAGCTCTTAACGCCAAATGTGCTCTTGGATGGTTTGATACATGATGGGCTAATTTAGAAGCAAATAACTTTAAATGACTTTTAAAAATAAACCCATTTGTATTGCATTGCATATTGTATGTTCAGGGGTGACAGATTGAGAAGCAGACATGCTATTTATGACTGGATGTAACTTTTCATACTTTGCAGTAAAAGTATTTCTCTCATATTTACTTTGTCCTATAAGTGCGGCTCTCGTGAAAAAAAAAAGTGAAGATCACTGCACTAGATATTCCTCAGCTGGGATCATGTAGAGCCCTTTGAAGCTGCATTGAAACTGCAATTTGAACCTTCAGCCCGTTGGCCACCATTGAAGTCCATTATACAGAGAAAAGTCCTGGAATGTTTTCCAGAAATTTCTTAATTTCTTTGCGACTGAAGACAGAAAGACTTGAACATCTTGAATGACATGGAGGTTAGTACATTTTTATTCCGGAAGTGAACTAATCCTTTAAAAAAACTTACTGACCCCAATCTTTTGAATGGTAGTGCATATGAGATCTGGAGAACACAAAGTAATTTTATAATATGAACATGAAAAATCTGAGCATAATATAAACTTCGTACATTTTGTATCAGACAAACCAAGATTACCACAGACAATAACAAAACTTGCTAATACACCCTCAGCTTGAAATTACATCATAAAGCTAAATACATCAAATTGTTTACAAAAGACCTCTAATGGGCAAATTAGCATTTTGCCTGGGAAGAGGGAAGACAAAATTACTTCTAAACATCTTTAATGAGACCTATACATTCATTAAATACATTAATTATATTCTGGTAAGGGAGGACAGAGTTCTAGCTGAGGGCTTATTACTTGAATGTACGCAAGAGCACTTTTATTATCCAGTCACTGGTCAAACTGAGTCATTCATTAATATGCATCCACTGTATTTGTTAAAGGAAATACACTGCATGGAAATGCATCATGAGCCCACTCAATTGTAACCCAATTTGGGAGTGTGTTCAGTAAAAGAACAGCAGTTGGCCCTGAGAAAGCGGCAGGCCACATCCATCGTCTTGGATCAGCCAAGCGGTGTGAGTTAATCTGTCTGACTCCAGTGGAGCCACTGACGTCATTCCATTTTCCTAGCATTCCTTCCTTTCTCCTGTAATCAAACTCAGCCTGATATTACAGCTTTTATAGTGCCACCTAGTACTCAAAATGACTTTTTGCATGTGACCTTGCTAATACATGCCATTCAAGTGGTGGTTATTATTCACTTTTTTATCCATCGTCTTGGATCAGCCAAGCGGTGTGAGTTAATCTGTCTGACTCCAGTGGAGCCACTGACGTCATTCCATTTTCCTAGCATTCCTTCCTTTCTCCTGTAATCAAACTCAGCCTGATATTACAGCTTTTATAGTGCCACCTAGTGCTCAAAATGACTTTTTGCATGTGACCTTGCTAATACATGCCATTCAAGTGGTGGTTATTATTTACTTTTTTATGAAGTAGTAATCATACATATAAGACGTTTTGTATTGCATGTTACTGCATGTTTCATTTAGACTGTGGAAATAAGAAAGAAAAAAAACTACAAATAATAATTAGATAATCACAATAATTGCATTTTATAATAATTACAACTGCTGTAAAACATTTGGATATTAACACTGACTTCTTGTTTTAAGTAATTTATGAGAAATGCCTTACTCTGTCTGATGGTTCACTCATAATAACTAATTATTATGAAGAACCACTTCTCAATATCATTATCTCGTCGTTGTCTTTAGGTCACATCTGTAGAGTTGCTTTGCAACAATTTGTATCGTGAAAAGCTCTATACAAATAAACTTGAATTGAATTGAATTTATAGCCTACTTATTAGTTATTACACTATTATAACACAATTGTGGTCAACATTTCTGAGATTCAGTGCATCACCGTGCTGCTAGAGCGTGTTTATAATAGATAAACTTATTGTGTGTAAACCAGCCCTAACTATATATATATATATATATATATATATATATATATATAAAGCACAGCTCACACTGAAGTAATTTCAAATTTTTTGGTCAACGGGTGAGTTTGTGTGACTAACTTAAAGATGAGCGAAATTTGACTGAGGAATTTATTCGCCATTGCACGAAACTATAGCAAAATTATTGCACAAAAGAAGCAGCCCAGAAGTTCACTGTGAAGTTTGTTTGACTCGTGTGTCCGCAGCTCACCTTTAATATAACTGCCAACCAACCAGACTCCAGCACAGGTTACCACGGTAACTGCAACCCAGACATTTGTTGAATCAGTAGTGATAAACTGTATAATTTGTTGTTATGTCTAATATGAGGGGCTCCATCAAATGCCCCCCTTTTTTATGCAGCCCTGAGATCAAAGATAAACAGTGAACAACAGTGTGCTTGATTTCTGTTTCTTTTCACTGTCGTTCTTCACTCTTTACATGATGTAGATGTTCCCTGAACTATTATTCTTCCCCCAGGGACTGCATATCTAGATTCATGCAAGGTTAATAATACTCTTCCAATCAGCTCTCACTCCTGGCTTTTGTTTGTCTCACTGTCACTGACAGAGAGTGTGAGTCACATTGAAGAACTCGTGGAGCCCCTAAGCGACAGAGGCAGCTGGGAACATACACCTCTGGATGCAATAAGCAAAGAACAAGCAGAAAGAGAGAACAACTCTTAACCTCACAGCACTCACAGGGTCAGTGGCTCTTAATATTCCAGTAATGGGAATCATGCATCAAAAACAAATTAATCAACAACAGCGCTAATGAAACATCCTGTTTTCCAAAAGGCTAATCAACACCGTGGATGTTCCTCTGCAGAAGCAGTGGGGAATGTACATACTTGTTGATGTAACACATTGAATGTGTTTAAAGCAACAGCAACATCTAAACTCGTACCTGAAGGGAGAGTTTAAATTAAACCTGTAAAGAATATATTAGCACATTGTATTCATGTGGCTGCTTCCTGTTACATTAGGAAATTTCATGTCTAATAGTCCATGTAATTCATGATATGAAGAATACAATAAATTATGTAAATAGTTCAACTACAAATTAAACTTCAGTTATAATTTACTCCGCCTCATTTAAATGTTACATTTCCAACACACTCTCATAGCAGTTTGTAACTATTTAAATTTTTGAGGAATTAGTGCCAAATTCATGTGAATTTGTATGATGTTATCAAAAAGTTTTCATACAATCTTCTTACACTCCACAGATGGTTAGGTTTGGACTCTCATGCTTAGTTTTGTTGTTGTTGTTTGTTTGTTTTTATCAAAATCATACATTTTCATATGAATCAAACTGTACAAATTAATCCAAAAATTCCAACTCATAAAATTTACCACTGGGCGGGCTTATAATAAAATTTGGTGCTTTTGGCATTCAGTTCTGTCAAAGTCGATCCAACTTTGGGTGGGGATATAAAAATGTGGAAGTCAGATCTTTACTTTTAACAAAAGCCCTAAAGCTGTCAAAAGTCTGTCGGATGATGTAAAATTACACTTTTTGTTGACAAATAAACAGGGATTTCTGGTTTCTGGGTAACATGGAGAAAAACATTTTTCCATGTTAAATGGAACAAATGCTGGTTGAAATCCGTCAAACTTATCCTTCAAGTTTTCTCATGAGATCAGGTTGGACTTTCTTTTTTTCTGCAGACATGTCCTCAAACCTGGCCAAACACAAAAAGATTTTCAGTTCATATTTTGGTCTGTTCCTCACACAAAACTCTCATATGACTTCAGAGGACTTGAAATCTGGAACATAAATTGTATGCACTACTTTAATAAAATGTTTAATGTTGTTATTTGGACATTTTGTGTTCCACAGATGTGATAGAATGACTTGAGGGTAAACAGATGGCAGGCTTTTACTGATCTTTTAATTCAATGCCTGGTCTTTGAGGACTTCAATTTTAATTGCATATGAAAATGAATCTTTACCCCAAAGGCTAAACATATCGCTCTAACATGCATGATGTGATATTTAAAATCCACCTACATCTGAAGACATTTTGACATCATTCATATCAAGTGGCCCAGAAAATACTGCACACTTCAACAGTGTTTCTTTAAACAGGGTAGTTGACAAATGGTCATAGACATTTTCCAAAATCATGGTTTTAGGTTAAAATATACATATTTCTTTGGTTTTAGAAACTATAGTTGGCCACCATTTATTTTCCACCTTTTTAATCAGATTTTTTATTTCACTAGATCATTTCAATCAACTTCAGAATGACAAATACATTTTTAAAATATAAATACTTTATGTATTTTCTCATAGGACATGAAAACTGTATGCACAATAATTACAATGTCACTTCTTCAAGGTACACATATTATTGGTTTATAAATTGGAATCAAACCCGTGGCCTTGGTGTTCAAAACGGCATGCTTTACTGTTTGAGCTGCAGAAGATTTTATGCACCACTTTGTGAAACAATAATTGGTGACCAAATTAAAGGGCATTATACAATTCATGACCATTACATGACTCATGATCATTTTTGAAGGTTCCCCTATATTTCACATCATGACAATTTCCACATTTTACTGGAGAGAGGGAAAAAGGGCTGCCCACTAGCATGTTTTCTTTTTTTCTGTTTTTCCACATCAGATCCTGTCATTTTCATCACATAATCTACATCACATTAAGTCAAGAACCTGTGGGTAGTTCTCCACATCTCTCCAGCAATCACTTCTTCACTATTTCTACTCTAGAACTAGTTGTACTCTCTGCTAGCTCTTCATCCCTCCTTCCCTCTGTCCTCCATTCTTACATCATGTTTCCCATTGCGTCCGGGCGCTTGGCTCGTTGGCAAAGTCATCACCCTCCGTCTGTTCATCCTGCTGACGACAGCACTCTCCTCTTTGAAGTCTTTTTTTTTTTTTACTAGACAGTCTTCAAATCTTTTTTCTTATTGAATTTACTGTTTTTAGATTTTATTAAAAAAATTCTAATAATTTGTACATTATTAAAGCCAAGAATTTTTTTTTTAAAACATCCACAAATTCAACAAATTGTGTGCATATATTATAAACAGGATAACATTTACATGTTCTTGACTTCAATAATTGGTTCAAAACATGTACTTTTACTTACTAATAAAAAGTAAAATTGTATTAAATAAACAATGAAATGGCCAAAAAAGGCTGTTCTGGATTCTGCTGCTCCCATGATTGAAGCCTTGAGTAAGGAAAATCAACTTCCTGAGAAATATCTTTATCTTTCTTTTGGGACTGTACAATCTTCATTGGCTGCAGCATGAGCCAAGAAGTCTCATGACAAACTAGCGGACAGAGCTTCCTGAGCTTGTCAAAGTTTACTTCAAGGCTAAATCCCTTCTAGAGTGCTGTTCCATATTTAGACTCTTTTTAGAGGCGAATGCAACCCAGGCTCATCGGAAATACATGACTCTGGTTACATTTCTGCAAATCCTGAAATATGTTGATTCAGGTACATTTCTCTGCACTTTTCAAATGACCGTCCACAAGAGACACTACAAGCAATGGTATTGTTTAACAGCCCAGTGTCATTAAAAACAACAACAATAAAAAATTATAATAATAATAATAACACGCCTGTGAGTACATTTTTGCAAGTCAAGTCAAGTCACCTTTATTTATATACCGCTTTATACAATACAGATTGTGTCAAAGCAGCTTTACAGTGTCAAACAGGAAAATAGTTTTCAATACTGCAAGAGGACAATAGCAAAACAGTCAATTTTTCAGTTAAAGTCATTGTTGATTCGCTGATGTCATCATCCAGTTAAGCTCTCTTCACAAAGTGTCTGTGCAATCAAGTCAACAATATTGCCAGAATTTAAGCGTCCCCATCTAAGCAAGCCCAAGGCGACAGTGGCAAGAAACCAAAACTCCATTGTGACAGAAATGGAGAAAAAAACCTTGGGAGAAACTAGGCTCAGCTGGGGGGCCAGTTCTCCTCTGCAAAATGTTATTGCATTTCTTTGAATACGTTTCAAGGCATTTTCAAAGAGAAATGTCCAGTGCCTCATGCAAAATAGTGTGATTAATTTCTCCCAAACTGTTAAATGTGACTGTGGCAACATTTTAATATGCTGGTTAATGCACATACTACAGCAGTTCAGAGATGAAATGTCTGGTTGTCATGACCCCAGCCTGTGTTCCCCTTTCTTGTGTTCAGGGCTCTTGTTTTGTAATGTGTTTTTGTTCAGTTCCTGTCCCTGTTTACCTTGCCTTGTTTGTTCCCATGTTTACCCTTCATTTGTTGTCATGGTTATTCATTAGCTCCTCCCTCTTTTTACCATGTTACCTGTGTATTTAAACCCCTGTGTTTGCCCTGGTTCTTTGTCTAGTCTTGTCTGTTTACTGGCTGTTGTGTGTTTGGTTCCCTGCTCATGGTTTCTGTCATCCTGGTTCTTGTTAATTGCTTCAATAAAGTTAACTGCATTTGGGTCCTCTCGTTTTTGTCCTTGAAACACCAGGCGTAACAGAAGACTAGACCAATATGGATCCAGCAGTTGAGTTAGTCCACCTGTGCCAAGGTAATCATACCCTTGAGGAGCACATTCAGATCTTACTGGACATTACAAATGTTTCTGATCTGCCAGATTATGCTCTCATTAACTTTTTTTCTGTTACAGGCTTAACATCCTGCTTAAAGACAAGTTAATCCATGATGCTCCTTGAGGGTCGTTCAGGGAATTTCTGGACTATGCATTGTTATTAAGCAGGTCCCCATTTACCATGGGAGTGGCAGACGATGAGGACGCTACCCCTAAACATTTTTTTTTAAGCTTTGGTGGCCAAGGAGCTTGATAGATGTCGGATTCCAGCATGCCCTACACTGAGGATCACGAACCCAGTGTTTGTAGTGTCTTCCACTCCTGAACCGCTCTACAAAATGGCTGCCACTCAAGAGTCTCGTCCCGTCATGACCGCTACTCCAGAGTCTCGTCCCGTATCAGCTCTGCCATGGTGGTCCTAGTCTCTGCTTGCTATACTGAAGGGGTCTTCAGTCCCATTTACTCCACCTTGGTGGTCCCCAGCTCCGTCATCTCCGCTCTGGTGGTCTTCAACTCTGCCTTGGTGGTCTTCTGCTCTGCCGTGGGGAACTCTTGTCCCATCTTCTCAGCTGTGCTGGTCTTCAGCTCTGCCTGCTCCACCCTGGCCTCCTGCTCCGCTGGCTCCACCTTGTCTCCCTGGTCTACCTCTGTCTCCAGGCCCTCTTTCACTACACGGGCCTGGGAGTTTTTGGAAGGGGGGGGGGGGTATGTCATGATCCCAGCCTGTATTGTCTTGGGGTTTTGTGATGTGTTTTTGTTCCTATTGTTTCCTTGATCACTTCCTTTGTTCAGTTCCTGTTAGCCTTACCTTGTTTGTTCCCATGGTTACCTCTCATTTGTTGTCATGGTTATTTATTAGCTCCTCACTCTTGTTACCTTATTAGCTGATTATTTAAACCCCTGTTTTTGCCTTGGTTCTTTGTCTAGTCTTGTCGGTTTACTGGCTGTTGCATGTTTGGTTCCCTGTTCATGGTTTCTGTCATCCTGGTTATTGTTAATTACTTAAGTTCATCTGCATGTGGGTCGTCTCACTTTCGTCCTTGAATCGCCAAGTGTTAACACTGTAGTGAGTGGTGACAAAACTTATGTTAACATTCTATGGATTTTGAAAGTAACGTACCACCTACACTAAACCTAACCGATAATGTGAGCAATAACAAATGTGAGATAAAAACACACTTGCCCAAGCAACCATGCCATTTTACCTTCTTTCTATGAGGCTTTGAGCTTTTTTGTGGAGTGTTGTGACGTGTTTCATGAGACTCGTACCTGAGTGCTGTGCATTGCAAGTGTAATGCTGTACCGAGCAAGTTTACTATGTCAGAAAATCCATCAATATGGGGCTGATTATGAGATGCAAACATCAAAATGCATTAGTTTAAGAAACATGCAATATGGTAAAAGTGATTTTGCGGTCATAACAAAGTGTTATTCTAGACCCAGGTACTGCACATATACACTGAACAAAATTATAAACGCAACACTTTTGTTTTTGCCCCCATTTTTCATGAGCTGAACTCAAAGATCTAAGACTTTTTCTATGTACACAAAAGGCCTATTTCTCTCAAATATTGTTCACAAATCTGTCTAAATCGGTGTTAGTGAGCACTTCTCCTTTGCCGAGATAATCCATCCACCTCACAGGTGTGGCATATCAAGATGCTGATTAGACAGCATGATTATTGCACAGGTGTGCCTTAGGCTGGCCACAATAAAAGGCCACTCTAAAATGTGCAGTTTTACTGTATTGGGGGTCCGGGGGGGTCCGAAAATCAGTCAGTATCTGGTGTGACCACCATTTGCCTCACGCAGTGCAACACATCTCCTTCGCATAGAGTTGATCAGGTTGTTGATTGTGGCCTGTGGAATGTTGGTCCACTCCTCTTCAATGGCTGTGCGAAGTTGCTGGATATTGGCAGGAACTGGAACACGCTGTCATATATTAATTAATTTGAAAACTAAACATCTGTAATTACAAACCTAAGGTCTATTTTCAGTGTTATAGATGCACATTAAAATGACAACAAATCTGTGATGTACTCAAACACATTTAGGAAATAAATGACCAATTTAACATCTGTAAAAAAAAACTAAAGCTTGCCAAAATTTAAGAACTAGAAAAACTAAAGCTGACTGAATATGTTTATAACTAAATATATAAATCAAATAAAAAAATCCTGGAAAAAAGTTGTAGATTTTTGTAGTAATATCTGCTTAGATTTATTTCTAATTCCATTTTCACTCTCTGGGTGAGACAGTACATTTGCTTTTATCCAATTACCCAATTACTCTGTTAACCATGTGAGCAATTGTGGAGTGTAGTAGGTGATAATGATGTCAGCTCCTGAAAGAAAGAAAATAGTGTGATGAAATATCATCCATTTTTGAGGCATTAAAAAAGAAGATTTAAAAGACACCAAGGTCTTGCCCAAAAGCACTACAATCTTTATATTTATACAATTTAGGAGAACATGGCCTCAACAGATTAACAAAAATGTACTTTATCTTCCATGTCCTCCTTCTCACCTGCTCGACGGAAGGCAGTCATAGCCTCCATAACTGCAGTGCGCAGGTCAAAAGCTCCAGCTTCAGCTCCATGCCACAACATGGCAAACTCGCCTGATACATTGTACACCGCCAGCGGATGAGTAGGGTGCTGATGGGAATCAGAGAATACAAAGGTATTAAGATTAGCAGAAACATTAGACTCACTTTATGAATTACATCGTTTAGTTTTTGCTGCAAATTGTTTGGGGTGCTTTGAAACACTTTGCTTTTGGAGGGCTACTGCTCGGAAGAGTTCAGTTCCAATCTTCTCCAACATACTTTCCTGGCATTTTAAATGAATTGAATTTCTTCAATTCTTAAAGAAATAGTTCAGCCAAAAATGAAAATTTGCTGAAAATGTATTTCCATCAGGCCATTAAAGATTTAAATATGTTTGTTTCTTCATCAGAAGAGATTTAGAGAAATGAGAATCCAAATAGCTGATTAACTGTCACAACTCCAGTCCAACAACTGATGTCTTGTAAAGTGAAAAGCTGCATGTTTGTAACAAAAAAAATTATCATTAGTCCATAATAATGATTCCTCCAGTGAAAAAGTCCATCCCCTCTTGGCCACAGACATATTTGTTTAAAATTGTTTTGTACTACTTGCGCTTATAAACAGTACCTGATCTGTGCATATTTCTTTCATGATTCAGACAAGATTACTTTTTCACTAGAAAATCTAATTTTATGGATAGAGGTCTCATATTTTAACCAGAAGCAATGGCCAGAAGTTAAAAGTGTCTTTATGATAGATTTGGATTACTTGTGGATTCTTGTGATCATTCTGACGGCACCCATTCACTGCAAAGGATTTTGGCAAGCAACTAATGTAATGCTAAAATTTCCCAAATCTACTCTCATGAAGAAATGGTACATTTTCTGCAAATGCTATTTGGGTGATCTATTTCTTTAACTAAAACTTAAATTAAACTAAAACAAATTAAAAAAAGTTACTTAAATGTTAACTGTAATAAAATATAAAACATTTTACCTTATTTTATTTCAGCTACTTTAATACTTAAATGACTAAAACTGAAATCAGAAAAAAATGTTTAAAAAAAATACATACAACAAAAACAAATAACAATAAAATTACTGTAACTACATTTCAAAATTAAAATGGAAAACATCAAAATAAAAAGTAAATAGTCAAAATATTAACAAAACCTATTCTATATCATTGATAATAAAACAACACAGCTGGCAGCTTTGCTGGAAACTTTCTTAAGCTGAATGACCGAATGTCATGCAACCATTCTAAAAAAAAATCATGTGTCTAAAAATGATAAAGAAGATATGAACGTGGGCCAGAATGGAACTACAGATGAGCTTGTATGGAGCAGACATCTCAGACCCCTTGAGCGTGATACAGCATGGCTGTGCCTGTGGCTCTAAACAGCCTCACGTGACACAAACTCAAAAGAAGGACTTGTACTTGTGTGTGTGTGTGTGTGTGTACGCTTATCAGTATGAACATGCTGCTCCGTGAGCAGCTGGGCCTCCTGCCTCCACTTCGTTCTAATCACCCCTCCCCTTGTCAAACTTTTGCCGAATCATATTTCATATTAAGAACAGCTTGTTGGATTATATATATAACATATATATAAATAATCATGCAACAGAAGCGGGTCATGTGAGAGGGGTGATGTTATTCTCACGAAATGATGATGGCCCCCATCAGCTTTCTGCACTCCCTATTTATCTCTGTGCTGGGTCTGTGTGAAGGGCATGTCCAGAATCAGGTAGATTCTTGAATAAAATAAGCTTCCAGTAAACGTTTATGTAAAATGACGTTTGTCATTTTTATTTATTTTCTTAAATGTGTGTATATATATATAGTATTTATAGAGTTTTAGCTTTTAGTTTTAATTACTTTTTCTTATTTGTAAGTCGCTTTGGATAAAAGCGTCTGCTAAATGACTAAAAGTAAAAGTAAAGTAAACGAATAAACACTGGGGATAGTTTAGCTAGTTAAAAAAAAAAAAATATGTATGCAGCGCACTCTAAAACTAACTCTGCATTTAAAGGAATATTCTTGGTTCAATACAAGTTAAGATCAAGCCTTACCTCAAATAAAAATCCAGTTGCCCCTTCTTTTATTTATAATAATAATATGAATAATAATATTATTATTGTTATTATTATTTGCCATGCTAGCATCGATAATTATACTCAAAATATAAATAAAATACAATATACAATTAAACTTCTTAAAAATGAAAATAACTAGATAAAATCTTTCAGTGTAATATTTGATAAATTCTAAACTTTTCCTAAGTGAAAAAAATGATTAATGAAATTTCTGAATACAACTGTTGCCTACTCCTCCTTTTGTTAAAAAAAGTGAATATATAAACATTGAAGCACTTACAATGGAGAAATATACATATATATTTATATAAATTCTTGTTTCTTGTATACACACAGTATATATATATATATATATATATATATATATATGTGTGTGTGTGTGT
>NW_015552846.1:207511-210293 GCF_001515605.1 Sinocyclocheilus anshuiensis | reverse complement strand
GAAAATACGTCAGTATTGTACGTTTTAGTGCCTGTAAAAACGTAAGTAAATGTACGTTTTATAGTACCACATTTTATGTAAAATACATACGAATTATCATGAGATCAAGTAGGTTTCAACGACGAATTGCAGTCAGGTCGAGACCCCGATGAGGACGCCGAGCATGCAGATGAGTTTCCCTGAGACGGTTTCTGACAGTTTGTGCAGAAATTCTTTGTTTATGCAAACCGTTTGTTGCAGCCAGCTGTCCGGGTGGCTGGTCTCAGACGATCTTGGAGGTGAAGATGCTGGATGTGGAGGTCCTGGGCTGGTGTGGTTACACGTGGTCTGCGGTTGTGAGGCCGGTTGGATGTACTGCCAAATTCTCTGAAACGCCTTTGGAGATGGCTTATGGTAGAGAAATTAACATTCAATTCACGGGCAACAGCTCTGGTGGACATTCTTGCAGTCAGCATGCCAATTGCACGCTCCCTCAAAACTTGCAACATCTGTGGCATTGTGCTGTGTGATAAAACTGCACATTTTAGAGTGGCCTTTTATTGTGGCCAGCCTAGGGCACACCTGTGCAATAATCATGCTGTCTAATCAGCATCTTGATATGCCACACCTGTGAGGTGGATGGATTATCTTGGCAAAGGAGAAGTGCTCACTAACACAGATTTAAAGAGATTTGTGAACAATATTTGAGAGAAATAGGCCTTTTATGTACATAGATAAAGTCTTAGATCTTTGAGTTCAGCTCATGAAAAATGGGGGCAAAAACAAAAGTGTTGCGTTTATAATTTTGTTCAGTGTAGATTCATGTAAGGTTAATACTCATATGCAAGGAACCATGTGAAAATAAGTATTTATTCATCGATAATCTGCTACTGTAATCATAATTTGTGTGAAAACTAACAAAAGTTGTTGGTGTTTTACTGCCTCTAATGTTAATTTGATCTGGAAAGTGCAGAATTATGTATTTCCAATTAGCCTGATTGAGCCAAATGACTATTGCAGTTGATGTAATAGGGAACGTAGTACAAAATAACCATCTTAAAAACAATATTTAAATGTTGAACCTGAAACACACACAGCAAATTATTGGAATTATAAAAAAAAATCAAAACAAAGCTGTGAAAAACGCACATTCAGCCATATTACATTATGCTATAGTAGATTTTGTATTACCCAGTTTTCCTCTAGGCAAAATGCATAACATGCTGAGAAGAAGTGTATGAAATGAGAAGCTGTGCATTTAAAAAAAAATAATAATAATACAGAGTGGAATTACTGTCCCTGATTTAAAAAGATTTATTTGAAATCCAGTGGGTGTAGGGTGTAGAAAAGCATGGGCTAAAATGGATTTAAGCGAATGTGTGTAATCTTTGAAGCAAGATCAAGTTCCATTCCAAGTGATCTTATGCAACAAGTTTATTTATTGTCTCTAATTTGTATAATTTCATGGCAGTACAAACATTTTTAAATCTATTCATAGCTCATTATGATACATTAGTGTATTAGCATTCAAGGTGCAGCAGCATAACTTAAGACATATAAAAATAAACATTGCATGTGAAGAGCATTTCAGGTGGTGGGTATCGGCACTGTGGTGTCTCGCACAAAGTCTCCCACTGTCTCTCTCTCTTTCTCTCAGTTGGCTGAAATCTACATGAGGATATTTACCAGATATAACAGTTACTATGACAACCCAACTGCATCACGTCACACCTCTTTATTCTCTCAGTAACTGATGTAGTCTGTTTGTTTTGTGTGCCACACTTTTTCACATCCTTTTGCTCTGGTTTACACAGGAATTAAAGGCGCAGTTCTCCCAAAAATGAAAATTTGTCATATTTTGCTCACCACCAAACCTGTATGACATTCTTTCTTTTGTTGAACACATTTATAGCTAAATACCTGAGCTGCTCTTTCATATAATGAAAGTCAATTGTGCCCTCGACTGCCAGGCATGATTTTCAATGAATACTGACTTAAATTTAATTGTTTTCTTCTCATAAAGCTATTTTATATGAGAACACTTGTGAAAAATAAATGTGCTAATTACATTAAATGTGCAGTTCTAGTGTACTTCAAATCTTAAAAGGATTTTATAAACCTGTACTTGTAGATAATATTGCTAATATTAATTAAATAAAAGGTCACTTAAGCATACTATGTTGCTGCAATTCTTAGTGCAGTCCATGTGGGCTTGTATAGTGTTTGTTTTTAGACCTGCTGCAGTCATAAACTGTGACTTTGAACAACATTCTCCAAAAAAATGAAGGCAAATCAGAGCAGTGCATTCAATGCATAAAGCAACAAGAAAAACCAAACCGACACGAACCTCAGCTGACCATCAGCCTCGCTGACGCAGAACTTCTCTTCCCTGCCTCTCTGACCCCAATCCGTCCAAAAAGCATCTGTACTGGAATAGCCATGAATTTGAACCCTATTATCAGTTAAATAATTCATTCATTGGAAATGAAGGTGAGAATTTAGACCGGCAAATGTGCTCTAATGGGAAGTTTGCAGAAGGCAAGTTTAAAATGTTAAGTTGCCATGAGTTAAAGCATTTTTTACCTAGAAATAACTGAAGCCTTCATGACACTGACTTCTAATAATTGGCTTTTGTTTCTTTTCCACGTTTGGACAGCAGGTTCAAAATTCTGTAAAAAGGTTGGATTGTTTTATGGTAGCAAATTGATTTTATTGAACTGTGCAAAATGATGTGCTTCATTTTATTTTTCTTCTGGGCTATAACCATTTTTAGGTTAATTAATGATCTGCATTCTGCAAAGAC
>NW_015552846.1:198487-207182 GCF_001515605.1 Sinocyclocheilus anshuiensis | reverse complement strand
TATATTATATGATATGTGTTATATAATATATAACACTTAACTAATTTGTCATTTTAATAGAGGTACAAGTGCATCCTGGCATCACAATAAATTATTAAAAATTACATTTAACAACATTTAAAGGTTAAGTTATTAAAAATACTTATTTATTTTTTGTTGTGTATTTTTGGCGTACAAGCATCAGTTTCACCAATCTTTCGACTTCTAACAACCTGGAGAGGAAAGATCCTGCTGTGACCCAGGTGATTCAAGCCAGAATCAGTGTGTGACACCAGTGCTGTTGCCCTTGCCAAGAGCTCATCTGTTCTTCAGGCCACATCCGTTCCGTTCTGTGACAGGTGTGATTCCAGCACTAATGTGAGAGCTGACCTTTACGTGCCACTGAGACAAGTGTCTTATGCACCTGTTTGTGAGAGAAGCTTTTATATATTCCTAGACAAATACAATAATGTCTGCAAACTGCACCTGTTTGTGAGAGAAGCATTTATATATTCCTAGACAAATACAATAATGTATGCAAACTTTAAAATGCAGCCTACCAAAAATTAGCCAGGAAAATGTAAATGTAGCTAAAGCAGGCATAACGTCACATTGGAATTATAAGGTTCTGCCATTTTTATCAAAATTGGGTTATTCGCATATTCTTATTCTGTGACAACGTATTTACATTGTTTTTTTTTTTTTTTTTAATTGTGTATATTTTGGGACTGATATATGAAAGAGACTTGCTCTCCATATCACTATATGGAATGCAAAAAAAATTTGAAGCTCAATATTTCGAAACTGCTCGGAATGCAGATGGAACCTTATTCCAAGGTGATGATAAGACATTTAACAGTTCATAAATGTCATGGGGTATAATCCCATAAAATGGCATTGATTGGACACTGGGTGGAACCCCAAAATTCTGCGTTATGATTGGCCAACTCACAAGTCAGAGGCGGGACCTTAACCTGTGTGGAAATCACGGGAAGCAGAGGATTGATACAGTGACAAATAGAGAAATATAATTTTTATTACTAATTTATATATAAATAAAATATGTTTGTGACTTCAAATAACTTCAACGTAAATGTCAAGGTTTTTTTTAACTCTTTAAATGACAGAACTAGATTATGGAAGTTCAACAATTATTAAGGATCACCAACTAGTGAAACCCACCATCATATGTACAAATGTTAGTGAGAAGACCAAAGCACACGCTGAACGCATCACTGTTACACATGTAAGATGTTTATATTTCCATAAAGCATGGGGAAAGTTGTTATATTACTGCATACTGTGAAGGATTTTATGGTAATAGTGTATAATATGACGATAGGAGTTATAATTAATTAATAATAATTCATTACATTTATATAGCGCTTTTCTAGGCACTCAAAGCGCTTTACATTGTTAGGGGTATCTCCCCATCGTGACACTTTCAAGACAGGCTGAGGCACCATGTGCAACGGGCATGCAGTTTCGGGATCATGGATAGGACCTCGCCTGCATTGGCACATCAACTGCCTGGAGTAACTGGCTGTGCTACTGGCCCTGAGGAGGCTTCGGCCATTGATTCAGGGCAAGCACGTGTTAGTACGAATGGACAACACCGCGACGGTGGCGTATATAAATTGTCAGGGCGGGATACGCTCTAGTCGCATGTCTCAACTCGCCATCTCCTCCTTTTGGAGTCGGGTGACCTCAATCGTGCAGCTGATGCACTTTTGCGACGGGTCACGCTCCGTGGAGAATGGCGACACCAACCCCAGATGGTCCAGCTGATATGGAGTCGATTCAGTGAGGCTCAGGTGGACATATTTGCCTTCCAAGAATCATCCCATTGCACCCTGTGGTACTCCCTGACCGAGGCTCATCTCGGCACGGATGCACTGGCGCACAGCTGGCCCCAGGGTCTACGCAAGTACATGTTTCCCCCAGTGAGACCCTGTGCAAGATCAGGGAGGACAAAGAACAAGTTTTAATGGTTGCCCCCTTTTGGCCCAACTAGATTTGGTTTTCAGAGCTCATGCTCATGGCGTCTGCCCCTACCTGGCGAATTCCCCTGAGAAAGGACCTCCTTTCTCAGAGGCAGGGTGCACGCAATCTGGCACCCACACCCAGACCTCTGGAACCTCCATATCTGGTCCCTGGATGGGACGAGCAGGAACTCCGAGAACTACCTCCAGCAGTGGTAGATTTCTCAGGCTAGAGCCCCCTCTACTAGGCAGCTCTATGCTCTGAAGTGGTGCATTTTCACTACGTGGTGTTCTGCCCGAGTCGAGGACCCACGGAGGTGTAGCCTTGGGTCAGTGCTTTCCTTTTTACAACAAGGTCTTTAAAAGCGCCTGTCAGCCTCCAGTCTGAAGGTCTGTGTGGCTGCTATAGCAGCAAACCACGACTTCGTGGATGGCAGGTCTTTGGGAAAGCACAACCTGATAGTTCGGTTCCTGAGAGGTGCCCGGAGAGTAAATCCTCAGAGACCACGCCTTATCCCCTCTTGGGACCTTTTCTGTGGTCCTGCAAGGTCTGCATAAATATCCACTTGAACCTTTGGAATCAGTATAGCTTAGCGCTCTCTCTCTGAAGATGGCCCTCCTGATTGCGCTCACATCTCTCAAGAGGGTGGGGGACCTACAGGCCCTCTCAGTTAGTGATTTGTGTCTAGAGTTCGGGCCGGACTGCTCTCACGTTGTCTCAAGACCCCGGCCTGGATATTTGCCCAAAGTTCCCATTACTCCCTTCACGTTATAGACTTTATAGAAAATGCTTTAAACAAATGTGACTTTTATTTTTTCCTCACATTTTTTTTTTTTTGCTGTTGCACTGTATACATACATTGTGAATTATGAAAATAAAAAAAAAATGTTTTAATTTATCTTGAAAAAAATCTTGCACAAAATATAATTTTGTGAGAATCATCCTCAAACTTAATCTTGAACTTGGTAAAAACCATTATCTTTATTTAAAATGTTTCAAGTCTTGAATGTTTTTCCTTTGGTAATACTGAGATAAATCATACTGGGATGTATGCTAAAATTGTTGGACGTGGCGCCCTACCTAGAAAATCTTCCACCAGCCACCAATGTATTTCAAAGTGACGTTAATTAAAGATGTGCACTAGTTAACGTATTCAACTAATTTTATGCATTATTTTACACAGCTCTGTAATCATCATTTCGATGCAGCAAATCCACACAGCTCTTCAAGTGCACCCCATTTGTGTGGGTAGTGCTTTTAATGGAATAGTTCACCTAAACTGAATATTGTCATAATTTATCCACTAGCATATCTTTCTTCTTTTCTCAGCAGAGCACAAAATAAGATCATTTAACTTTTCAACCGTTTTTAAGGCATTTTTCAAATGCTCTGTCATTTTTAACACTTCCTCATACATATACATTTGCTTATCTTTCAACATGAGAGAACATTTGTTTCGCATCTTTTATTTTAACTCTATTAATATGCAGTATATCTGAAAATAAATGAATTAGTGAGTGTGCAATTAATATTCTACTGACAAAATATTCACCTATACCAAAAAAAAAAAAAAAAAGTGGGGCCAATAGGAAGTTGAATTTAGAGGGAAGTTGGATTATGTATAATGTCACCTTTGAATGGGCATGTGTGCCACATGATCCAACCCATTCAACAAAGTTTAGACACACCACTAGTCATGAACTACTTGGGCCTTATTTGAAGGTGTTACTGTCATGTTTGGATTGCCTGTAGTACAGAATACTTTTTGGCAAGTTTTTGAATCTTTTTAATTACGTAGTGGTGTAGTGATGTTCTTGAGATGTTCTTTACACAGTGTGTGAAACTGTTGCTTGTGAGAAAATAGAAATGGCTGAGAAGTCTGATGCTGTAGAAATCTCTGCTGTACAAAAGGCAATCAAAAGGAATATCTCAGATTAATAAAATGGGTTTAATGCACCTACAATAAATTGGGCAAGTGTACAGGAAGGTTCACACACACATATGTATATATAAATATATATGATAAATATATATGATAAATATATATATATATATATATATTTTTTTTTTTTTTTTTATTTATTAATTTTTTTTTTTTTTTTTTTTTTTTTTTTCACATATGTGAATTAATCGTAAAGTTGTCATTTGAGGAGCAATGACTTTTGGATAAATTTATAGTTATAGTATTCCTAGAGTTAACAATATTGTGAACCTTAACAGCAGAATACTGTAACAGAATGCTATTTTGGTTTACATGGTCTTGATATAAATTGAGAAATTTTATATCATTTTATACAGTTTTATATAATATGTATTCTGGTATTCTGGTATTGAATAGTTTCCCTATAGACCCTCATTGCAAGTGCATTCCTGTAACCATATGTTTTATATTACCCTTTTTAAAATTGTTCTCGAAAGTCTATGCAATCTAAGTGTTTATTTTTTAAATTCTATTAATGGTGCAATTTAAAAAAAAAAAGATTATGGCACATGACGTTTTAACCCTAGTCCTGTTAGCCAGATTTACGTATATAGGATGCACATTAATGGAGACAAACACACAAGCACACACACACAAAACCTTCAAGATGTTCCCAAATGAGATTACTTCTACACTTACCTCCATTTACAGCTTCTTCACTATTATTGACTCAGATGTCAAGATCGGTAATGCTGAGAAGAGTTGCTTCGCATAGCTCAATAATGTAAGCGATGGCCTGCAATACAATTAAAATGTATCTTGCAGTAATGGCACTAAAGGGCCGTGTGAACAATTTAGCCAATCAAATATTTATATAAATCTTTTTTTCATTAACCTGTTATTGAACATTTAGATCAATGCTGTTTGGCAAATTTTCATCCAAGGCCTATTTTAAAAGGCATTTCTTGCCCATCAAGGTTACATAATATTTGCTATTGTAGTGCAGGATGATCTTACACTTGGAAACACATTTGAAGGTGAATGTTACCTCAGGATTTTTAAATAGCACGTTGAGTGTTCTTTCAGTTGTTGATGTCTTTTGTGGATTCAAAGAAACTATATATTTGAAAAGTCCTAACAGTGTCCTAACACTGCCTCGGGACATTTATGAAAATGGAAAGTGGAAAGAGAATTTTTGATTTTTGTTCAACTGAGTTTATTTCCAAAAGGCACTCACTACATTGAATGTAATGGTTGCACAAGATACTGCAGATACTGCGAACAGCAATTTACTAGCATGTGCAGCCTGAAGTATAGCTCAAACATGGACATTTCAAAGTCTCAAGAAACATGTTTGTGGTACAATCAATACCATAGCATTATAACATATTAGCACGATAGCATGCTTTAGGGACCCATGTCTCTAAATTGTTTTGAATGCTTTAAATTGCTTTAAATTTTCATAGATTTTTTCTTATTACAGATATTCAGTCTGTTGCTGCATTCGCTCTAGACTATTGCAAACATGAAAACAGTAATTAACATTACCGCAACAACAAGCATTTTGCTGCAGCTGTAGATGTGTGTATGTGTGCGTTAACAAGTTGGTGGTAATGAGGTACCGATATTGCTTTAAATTTTCATAGATTTTTTCTTATTACAGATATTCAGTCTGTTGCTGCATTCGCTCTAGACTATTGCAAACATGAAAACAGTAATTAACATTACCTCAACAACAAGCATTTTGCTGCAGCTGTGTGTATGTGTGCGTTAACAAGTTGGTGGGAATGAGGTACCGATACGTGTGTCTGCCTCAGGGAGTTCTCATTAGTACAGTCAGCAAGACAACAATCCCATCAGACAAAGTGGTATTTGGTTTCAACACAAACACACAAACAAATATGTCACACACTCCCAGGCGATTAGCACAACATTATTTAGTGGTTTCAAAAGTCTAATCCAGAAACATTCTGGAAAAGAAGAGACAATAATTGTAAACCAAAGACAGAAACTTGTAAAAAGTGCAAAATTTAAAAACATTGTGAGATTTGCTCATGTACAGTTGGTATTTTCAAACAAAGGTTTTCTGGCAAAGAAAAAAAAAACCTTTGTAACATTTTCCTGTCAATCCTAAATGGAACTGCGCCCTAAACTTTCATAAAGCTAAAACGGTAGTATGCCATATACATCTTTCATTCACATGTACAATGTCTAGTAGACTTCAAACAAGTTTCAAACTAATTTTAAATGCTACCCTAATCATCCACAAATCAATGTAACATTGTGGTAACGTTGTGTATTCTGGGTGATAATTAAAGGTGCAGTAAGTGATTTCTGAGAAACGCTGTTGATATTTGAAATGACCAAAACAGACACACCCCTACCCAAAAGGATCACATCCTATCTTGATAGCTCCACTCCCAAATTTACAAACATGCTATACATCAGGCACCACCCCCATCATGAGTGGACACGCCCCTTACTAGTGATTGGCTACAAGTGTGGTGCTCGGTCCGATCTACTTTCAACAGCGTTTCTCAGAAATCACTTACTGCAATTATAAGCATCAAGACAATAGCTGTGTTTCTATTACCCTTCAAATTGTGCAAATTGAAAATGCGAATTGAAAATCCGCCCAATGGAAACACATCAGTTTCACAAAAACTCCCATATATCTAAAAAAAAAAAAAGTTACGTCTACATACGGTGGTTTTCCAAAAAAGGAGTATTTTGCAAAACTGCAATGGAAATTTTTTTTTTTTCCCACATTCGTCTCCGATTAAAAATAATGGCTAGTGCTGTGGCTGCGATATACGTAAACCTAGCAACATCTGTTGGCATGACTTATCGCGAGAGGAAAAAAATTCAGTTTTAGTTGCATAACATTGGTTATTGGAAACACCATCATTTCGCAATAGCTTTTTTATCTACATTTTTAAAATGTCTCAAAAGTTTTGGGCAGATCTCTAATGGGAACGCAGTTAATGACTTGAAGGGACAAGACACCCAAAAATGGAAAATGCCATCAACATGAAGTTTGGAGCAAAATTGTTGGGTGAATTATACCTTTAAAGGAAATAAACAGATACGTTCAGTAGTTTGTGATTAAACTCTACTAGACATTCTGCCTTACATGACGTCTACCATTTATGGCTTCTCTTCCGTCCCATTGTCATAAAATTTCAAACTTTGAAAACAGTACTGTTTAGCGACAGCTTTAGATATTTCATGAGAGCACAGCAAATTTTATGTCAGACATACCGTACAATTGAACAATTACAGTAGGACTACAAGCCCTGAGATTTATAGGTTAACTTCATAAATCTGGATCACATATTGATGCACTTAACTTCTTTTACAGGACAGAAGAGCTCCGTGCATATACAACCTATCACCAATTTAACATGGTTTCTTCATATTCAAAGAGTTTTATCAACTTTGATCATGGGGGATTCATGTCTCTTGGTAAGTTTCTCCATTTTGAATGGGTGGAAAATCTTGACAAACATTGTTTTTGAGCAGTTATGCTTCTTGACAAATGACCTTGAAGTACAGTCTGGCAGAAAGTACATTGAAAGTGCAGCACTTTCAGTCACACTTCAAACAAACCGCCAATGTAGCTTGCTACGGATTTTTCGTTTGTTGTCAAGGATGTTTGGAGAGATTATTTCCAACTTATACAAGCATTTTTCAGTGGTCTGAAGAAGAGAACGAGCTGTTTTCCAGTGCTGCTACTGTCACCATATTTCCATTATCAAGTTATCAGGACACAGTGAACAGATAAATGAACAGCAGAAATTGAGATTCTCACATCTCAGCTCAGGGAAAGGGCTAAACAAGGCACTTTAGGCATACATTATTTTTCTACACGGTTCCCTCTAGGGCTCCATCTGCAAATGGAACTCCTTGTCTTCAAGTTTTATCTCGTTTTCTTCCTCTTTGGTCTGTGGTGATAGAGGCATGAATCCGTTTTGTTTATTGGGGCTCTCCACAAAGAGAGGGAAGTTGGTCAGACTGGTGTTGACCTCTTTCTCAAGCTCCTCGTCCTCGTCCTCTGCCTCTTTCTTCTCCTCATCCATTGTGGGAGTATTACAGGTGAAGGAATCTAAGGCTTTCCGGCCGTCGTCTGGGATGTTCTTTCTCAACTCTTTGTTCTTGTTCCGCTTGGCTAGTTTTGTGACTGAACCAAGGCGGTTGAAAATGTTATCTTCAGAGTACGCCTGGCTTGGGTCGCTCCGTCGATGCTCATTCTGCTCAAGTCGTAGACGTAAGTTGTTGAGCTTTGTGTCGATGCTCTCCTGGGAGGATGTCTTGTAATTAGTGATGTCCAGGCTATTGAAGGCAGCTCGACGTTCAGGGGACAGCATGTCTAGGGAATGGGCCCGCTGGTCGAAACCCAGCTGCCTGCGCTCCATACTGCGAATAGTGGCCGCCCTCTGCAGTTTGTCGTGAACTTCCACGCTGAGTCGACGCCTGGTCTCACGAAATTCTGCTCGAACATTGGCCTTCCATTCAGCGGCGTGAGCCTTAATCTCACCCACCTTTAACAAGATGACAATGGTAAATAAACCTGTAACCCTTTAGTTATCCATGCAAATAATTTTTGAACCTTGTAAGAGTTAATGATGTATATGAGTGCCCACAATTAAGAAAAGGAAAAATGCATGCCAAATACTTGGAATGTAGTCTTTGTGTTGATGTTGGTTTAATACACTTTCATACAAAATAAATGTAACCATGAAGTAAACACTAATATTTTCTTGAACACATGTGAATTTACACATCTTAATGATTATTTAAAAAAAAAAATAT
>NW_015552846.1:190062-198400 GCF_001515605.1 Sinocyclocheilus anshuiensis | reverse complement strand
GTGTGTGTGTGTGTGTGTGTGTGTGTTTGTATATATATATATATATATACACATTTCAGCCGTTTTTGCATGTTATTTGCACCACATGACTGATTTTCTGTACAAAAGCTTTTCAGATATTAAAAGCAGTGAAACAGTTTTGTTAAAAAAGATTACTATTATCACTATTATTGTTGTTGTTACAAAGGATTTCATTTTAAGGATTATTTCTTCTTCATTATAATATAGATTTATGCTCATAAAAATATCAAAATAAATTATAATACAGAAATTAAAAACATGTTCATCATATAAGAGAAGTATTATAGTTATTATTTGTATAAATGTCATTTTTTTTGTGTGTATTTCTGAGTAAATCGATTAGTGTCACATCACGTCATTGATCACTAGTAGAAAATAGAAAATTCTATTAAAACAAGTAGAAAATTTAGCAGGATTACTCAAGGTAAATGTAGTGCTAACAAAAGTCTCACCTCCATTTTTGTCTTTTTAGAAAGCACCCTGAGCCAGTCTCCAATCATGCTTAGAACTGCAGCAAAGTAAGCCATTCCAACCAGTATCCAGAACCACACCAGCGGTTTGTACCATTCACGGTACTCTATTCTTCTATTGCCTCCTGGAAGAGATTGCAAGAGATGTATAAATGACACTTTCATTTCAGAGGTGGGAGCATTTGATTGTATTTTAAATCTACAAGCACGCCTTTTGAGGCACACATCAAAACCTCCTGCCAATTTCATGTAAGCTATTTCCTGAGAACTGCAATCAGACTAGCTCGGTTTTTCTTGACAACTCATGGTGTCTGCAAGCAGAGAAGCTTCAGAAAGACAATAAATTGATTTTATATGGACTGTGTTGGAAAAGTAGTACTAAATGGAAACAAAGGCTATAATGAAATCCAATCAATTGCGTAGGTAAATTTCTTCCCTCCAGCCAATTTGCCTAACAAAGCAAACCAAAAGCCACTGGACCTGTTCCTTGACAGAAACTAAACTCCACAAGAAACTAAATGTCAAATGATCATTTGACAATGACAATTTCAAGACTTTCAGAAATAAAAATGACAAAATTCTACAAGTCTACTGTTAGACATGGTTCATGGATAAATGAAACTAGTGAGAAGTATAGGGAAGTATAGGGAAGTGAGGGTTTTCCCCCATTAATTCCAAATGCTGTCCGTACCTGCAACATAATCTCCGATCCCAACAGTCGTCAGTGTGATCACCACGAAATAGATCGCCTCCAGCCCGGTCCAACCTTCAATATGCTTGAAGATGATGGCTGGTATGGTGACGAAGAGGATGCAGCCAGCCAAGATGAAGAGCAATGTAGAGGCCACTCGAATCTTGGTCTGGCTTATTTGATTGTGTTTGCGCTGGGGGGGCGAAACAGACAAAAAGCAATATCAACATGAAAGATGAAGCGACATCGTACAAGAGCCATTCTTAGTCATGCAAACAGCATGACTTCATTGCCAGCAGCGGCTACATGTGGCACAAGAAGACATTTCGTGACTATGTGAAGGTGGCATGTGTCCATTAGCTCTCTGATGGGCCTAATGATGATCTGAATGAGACTGATTAGTTCTAATGAGGTGTGATCTCAACCCGTACTGCAGATGCCGCTGCCTCAGCATGCTGGAGCCTGCTGCTATCAGGAGCCACAGTTCTGTGTTTATTACCTCTGCTGTGCAGGGTCTGACTAAACTATTATAAACAAGTGCTGCGATATTCCTGACTAATACCTTCCAGGAAGTCATGAAAAGAAGTGACCTTGCATACTCTAATGTCATAAACCTATCACTTGAAATGCTAATTACCATGGTAAACATTTAGCATATTAGCATATTAGAACATTTAGCATTAAAATACATTGTTAGTTTCATTTGTGAAAATAAATACCATATAGTTTTATTTTGTAAACTCGATGTAGTGTATTACAGCCTTTACAAGGGTACCTTACCATAGAGCCTATTAAACAGATTGTGCATCTATCCCTCACAGCCTTGTTTTCATTAACCCTAGTTTTGTGCTCCACAGTTCACTTACCCTGAACATTTTCTCCACTTTAGCAATGCTCTTCACAAAAATAGTCCCTAGTTGATCACCAACACCAGCCAAAAGAAAGCCAAAGAGTGGGATGCCAAATATTGCATAAAGGATGCAGAAAATCTTCCCACCCTCTGTTCTTGGAACGATGTTGCCATAACCTTAAAAAGATAAGAGAGTAATGGTGTAAATTAAGACGCAGCTGAAAAACAAATTAACAACTGTATATTCCATGTGACATATGAAGGATGTGATGCAATGAAAATCTGCCATATAATGGTAATGGGATAATTCCATGTGGATAATTACATCGATGTTTACTTCGTGGCCTATTCAAACTACACAAAATCAAATGAAAGAAACGTCATAAACGTCTTCTAATCTTGCTATATATAAATCCAGACTTCAATCAATCTGTTAATTCCAACGGATTCCAGTCAGATACACTCTGCAGGTTAAAAGTGCTTCGTAGGAAATTACCTACTGTGGTCCCCGTGGATCAAAATGTGTCTACTGAGAGCATGTTGGAAGGTTTGGCAACTGAAGTGTAAAAACTAATCTTGTTTATGCCTTTGTCCATTGCCTGCTGGATGGCTGAGCCAATGACATTGAGAGTCCTGTCAGCATTTAGATACTAACCTGTATTGCACAACTGCTTCTTTAAGCAGGGGCGTAGATTACGCGGGGGACGCGGGGGACGTTTCCCCCTCACTTTTAATATCACGTAAATTCATCCCCCGCACTTTTTCGGGCAAGTGTGTTCGCATAGAGGTTTTCAAGAGCCGGTGTGAATAAATATAGATTTAAATTCAAATGAAGTCCATAAGCTGCCCGCTGTGTTACCTGCCAGGGCCTGTGACTGATTACTTAAAGACAGGGGCGTAGCTATCATTTCAGAAGTGAGGGGGACAGAATATATATATATATATATATATATATAACATTTCTGTCCCCCTCACTTCTGAAATGATGGCTACGCCCCTGTCTTTAAGTAATCAGTCACAGGCCCTGGCAGGTAACACAGCGGGCAGCTTATGGACTTCAAATGCATTACATCAAACCTCCAATGGAATGTGCCATATAACTGCAAGTAGTGAATTAATGCACAGTGTTTCTGCCGCAGAATGAAACAAAGGCTTTTTACCTCACAATTCTGATGTTTTTTTTTTTGCAATTCTATGTTTATATCTCTCAACTTTTTTTGTGAGATTGTATTGTGAGATATAAACTTGCAATTTGAGTCTTTTTGCGAGTTTATAACTTGCAGTAAATCCAAATTGTGAGATAGAAACTCGCAATTCTGAGAATACGTCAGGATTTTGTTTTGCATTTCTGCCAGGGAATAAAAAAAGGTAATTGCAACTTTGCTTATATAGCATTTATATCTCGCAATTGTGAGTTATCATTTAGTAATTTTGACTTTTTTTTTTTCTCAGAATCGCGCAATTCTGAGTTTATATATCACAATTCGGAGTTTATAACTTGCAATTCTGAAAATTTTGTGATAAAAAAAAATCAGAATTATGAGGAAAAAAGTTTAAATGATCTCACAAAAATTGTAATATAAAAAGTCACAAATACCTTTTTTTATTTTATTTTTTCATTCTTTGGGGGAAACAAGCTTCTATAGCCTCTCTTTCCATTCCTGACTATGTATTTCTAAAAATGCACATGCTTTGTGGTGTTTTATTATATATGCATTATTTTTAGCTTTGATTTTTCCCCCCCCCCCCCTTTTTTTTATCTTACTGAGACTTTAAAATGTGTCTAAAAATCAGTGAATCACTCTGAAAGCATCAGTAATTTTATTTGGATTGACAGCTGAAGCAGGCACAGTTTCACACATGCCATTTAAATGTGGCTGAAGAAAAAAAAAAGATTGATTGGTGGTTATGGGGTCAGGCATACAGACCGAAAGCGAGACTATAAATGTATGACACAAGCAAATTCCTTGTACTTGGCTTGAGCTATACATATTAATGAGGTGTGGAGTCTTCCGCCTTATGGTAGCAGTTTGAAATGTATGTATAATATCCAGGGATGCTTAGGTGCTACCTATTGTTGTTATCACAGTTCCAGCGAAGAAAAAGGAGCTCCCTAAGTCCCAGTGACTGGAGTTGTATGACGTGTCTCCAATAGGACTGACACCAGCGTTCACTGCATCTACAGAGTGCTGGGAAGAGATAAGACTGGAGTTTAGGTCATTGTATGAGAAGCACGTCTTACAAATGATTAATACTCCATTCAAGTGACAGATCATTTAATGTGGTAATGAAAATCAAAATTGGTATCAGCCAAAAATAAACAAATAGTTTCATCATCAAAATGGACTGGAACTCTAAAAGCCATACTGACAGTCAATGCAATTTTAATAAATTATGAAGTATTTACTTGCAAAGGGCAGAACAATTTAACCTAGTCTTTTGTGCAATTTTAAAACCACTGTGTATCACATCTCAAAAATAATAAATCCATGTATATATTTACAGAGACAACTAAATTAAATGTAAAAAAAAATAAAATAAATAATAATAATAATAATAATAATAATATAGCAACCCAGGCTCATTGGAAAAACTTGCCTGTGGCAACATTTTTACAAAATGATATTACTTTTCTTCTTGCACATTTTGCGATGTTTTCCAAGTGAAATGTCTGCTAAAAGTGAGTGACGCTAAAAGCATGTTGAGTTTTTCGTCTGAAACAGATTAATCTGGCAACATTTTATTATGTTGTACGTATTGCGGCAGCAGGAAATGATATGTGACCCTGAATCAGGTGTTTGATTTAGGAGACATGCAAAATGTGCAGTGTTGCAGTGGTCCAGGAACATGGTTAAGAACCACTGCTCTAATATTGTACCACCTACACTAAACCCCACCGTAAACCAAACCAATAGTGTTAACAAAGGCAAATGTGAAATAGAAATGCATTTTCTGAAGCAACCATGCTGTTTTAGTTTGCTGCTACAAGCTCTTTTATCATGGCTTGTGTTTTACTGAGCTTGAGTTCTCCACATCGCAAGTACAATAATGTACCGGGTGCGCTACTGAACAAGTTTACCACGTCTGAATAGCCAAACATATGGAGCTGGTACCAGATATATGAGTTTACTAATCATGCACTATGTTTTGAGGTCACAACATAATGTTGTTCAAAGTCTGTTTGTGTGTGTGTGTGTGTGTGTGTGTGTGTGTGTGTTTGTATGTGTTGTTTTACTTTGTGAGGTCCAAGGGTTAGTCGGACCCCACAAAGACTAAAAATTACTACATACATCATGCCCCTTCACTACACTAACCCTAAACCCATAAGAATAAATAGAGCCTTCATTGATGAACCTATGTATCAAGCAGTACATAAAACATCCAGCCATGTATTTTGAATTTTGATGATTCCTCACACATTCTAGTCATTCCAAATAGAACAAACAATAAATAGATCCTCTTTTGTTAAGCAAACTGTAGTTTTCGACATACAGTTTGTCATGGTCAAGGCATCCTACTGAGGTGATGATCCAAATGAGCTGTCTAACTTTAATGAGCCTTTGATGATCAGATGTATCATTAATAGAGAGGGCGGATCAGAAACAGGTCACTCAGCCCAACAGGAAGCCTGGAGAGCAGATGGGAGTACTATACTGGGATCAACAGGAACTGTTTCTCAGGTGTGAGAAACGAGCGTGTGGGCAGCTGAAGGGCAGGTACACAAGGGCAGATTCAGAGTCTGTCGGTCTAGACTGGAAGCGTAATACGAAGTTTGATCCAAGTGTAGCCGTAAAGAGAGCACCTCATGCAACAGAAAATAATGCAAGCTTATTTAATTAGCAAGATAACAACTCTGATCCAGAACAAAATAAGTTATGGAATATATGAAAAATTATTAGAGGATATCTTATTACAATCTTTGAAGTGAAATCGAACTGAAATAGCCACATTTAAATTCTCTGTATCTAACCAATCAATCAGCTTGAGATTCTTTCTCAATCAAAGAATGGAAACTGCTGTCCCTTGGATGGATGCTCTTTGAAGAGCTCAATTCTCTCCTATAATGTGATGTTCTCATCCGTTTAGCACAAATGGGTTTTACCTCAACACAGACTGCTAGAAAGCACACATCTGCATTCCTTCTATCTGTGCTACACCAACTCATCTTCAGTTTCATTTTTGAACTGATCTGAATAGCACTTTACTCCATCTCCTCGCCGGGGTGACTTGTGCACTATATGCGTCTGTGGCCCCTACAGGGAGACATTGTACCACTTTTAAGGTGATGAGAAGATGATTTAGAAGAAACATAAATGCGTCTTCATAGCAGACAGCTGGTGCTCAGATGAAAGCGTCTGGAAGCTTTCAATATCATCATGAGAAATGTCGCTGTGACAGAGGTAAGCCATATAGAAGCTGTAAATAATGAGTGTCATGAGGGATGTATTTTTCCTAGGTGTACGATTCTGCCCCAAATGCAGACAGATTAATCAGGAAACCCAGTCTCTACTAATCACTGTTGCACTGTGCCCTGATTCAAAATAAAATGTATACTGAAAGCATGGTTTTTGAAAAACCACATACTGTAGTTGCTCAACTGATGTATGCAAACTTGTCATTTACTATAGCACCGTTTTATATAGATTTTTATATTGATTTTACTCATTCTCAAGTAATAATATATTATGATAGCATTTGTTGGATTGCTTTTAATTACAAAGTAAATTATTTAAATCATTCCAAAGTAGTGTTTTATTAACCCATAATTTATTGTTTATCTATAGAATAATTAATAATTTATTATGTATTTATTGTGTGTGTGTGTGTGTGTGTGTGTGTGTGTGTGTATATATAATATATATATATATATATATATACAGTATGTACTGTATATATATTTAATATTTGGCCAGTGTTAGGGGTGCGGTAAGTAGGATAAATAACAATATAATGGCAAATGTAATGAAACATTTTCTTTTATTTCCTGGCAAGTGGGGTGATGTAACTGGAGGTGAAGAATCTGAGCAAATGCCAAAGCAATTCCTAGAGCTGTAGACAGTACACTAATGCTTGATCATTTCCTGCCAATTTTAGCTGAAAACACCTTTTGATAGTCAATGTGCAAGCATTAGTACACATTCTCTGTCTGGTCTACAGCTCAAAGTTGTTCTTTGGCATTTCTTCAAATTCTTCACCTCCAGTTACATCACTGCCAGAGTGCAGTATTTATGCACGGCTCACAGCCTGAGCAGAGCGAAAGCAACAGCTTACATGCAGCTAATTCACACGCCACTAGCCTGAATCATCGATTCTTTGCAGCATTTATAATCAGCAAAACCACAAGTTACGTCTCCTGCTGCAGATCTGTTTTCCATTTTCTTTGTTCCGCAACTCCCATCTCAAACAACATTCAACAGCAGAAGCTGACAGGAAGCAGCTGTCATCTCCACCTGTCTCAGGCTCTACTGGAGTCAGTGAGGCTGAGCTATTTTGAAATGGTGCTTTGTTACAAAGCTCTCAAACGCTGCTGGTTCTAGATTAAATTAGGGTTTCAGGTTATTGATTCAATTATGGTTTTTAACCTCCCTGCCTCAGTCATTCCAGGGACCATTGCGATGGGCGAGCTTTACGTTTTCCCCTGCTCATACTCCTGATGGATCCCCATTAGTGCAAAAGAATCAAGATTACCCAACAGATGCTTTTAAGACTTGATTGTTCTTTATCTGCGGAACTGGACAGTGTTGGGGAAAGTTACTTTTAAGAGTAATGCATTACAATATTGCATTACTCCATAAAAAAGTAACTAATTACGTTACTTAGTTACTTTTTATGGAATGTAATGCATTACGTTACTTTTGCGTTGCTTTTTAAATCTGGACAGGGCTTGCTTGTTTGTTTTTAAAATAAAAAAGTTCTATTTTTGGAAAATATAAAAGCCTTTTCACACCAAAAGTGAAATGAATAAGCCTCAGGCTGAAGGGAAAGTAAATTTACGTCCGTACAGTAGAATGCAGAAGAAGAAATTTCAACACATTTCAGCAATAAAAAAAGACACACAAATGTTTGTCTAGAGTAATTTTTGCTTATTAGTATGGTTGAACTGGATCATCGAAGGTCAGAAGCAAAGATATTGGTTAATAGAATGGGATTAAATACATAAAGGATATTTGTGTTTTTTAACATTTAATTATTGTAGGTTTGCGTCATATTCTGAGTTGCATTATTTTTATTCATTTTCAGGAATACTGAATCTGTGTTGTTGTTTTTTTGTGAGTGAGATGAATTAATGCATATTTATATTTATTT
>NW_015552846.1:187534-189534 GCF_001515605.1 Sinocyclocheilus anshuiensis | reverse complement strand
AATGGGATTAAATACATAAAGGATATTTGTGTTTTTTAACATTTAATTATTGTAGGTTTGCGTCATATTCTGAGTTGCATTATTTTTATTCATTTTCAGGAATACTGAATCTGTGTTGTTGTTTTTTTGTGAGTGAGATGAATTAATGCATATTTATATTTATTTTAGGACTACAGTAACATGGGGACAGGAGAGCTGTCAATCAATAAATTGGAAAAAAAAGTAACTTATATTCTCTTGTAAATTAAAAAGTAATGCGTTACTTTACTAGTTACTTGAAAAAAAGTAATCTGATTACGTAACTCGCGTTACTTGTAATGCGTTACCCCCAACACTGGTACTGGATGATTATCACCGCTCATCTATCAAAGAAGTTTCTGGTTCTTTAACTTGGCTTCACTCTCAAGGTCGTCTTGAGAGAAATGCATTTAGCATTTTAGCACCAAAATCAAAGTAACAAACACCAGAACTGCACAACAATATTGACTACGCAACACAATTAGGTTAAGAATGTGTACTTAAACAAATGGTCTTCCACTGTTGGTGTTGGGACCCGATGATTGAATAATGAAACTGGCAGAATAGTTAGACATTGACAGAGCTTTGCAGCTGCTTGAGCCATATGAATGATTTTCCAGAAGCTGAGAATCTGTCAGTGTCTAATTTGATCTGCATTGTATAAAAAATACCAGGACTTAATGGATTCCAGTAAATCAGATAATGTGATTGCGATTTTTTTTTTTGTGTGTGTAATCCTAATGCTAACTTGCTAAGATATGAGTATGTAAATTTACCAAGTAGACTACAAGAAAAACATAAAATTTTAAGTAAATTTTGCAACATAGGCTTGTTGGAAAAATGTGCCTCTAATGTGAAAAAATGTGGTTTTATTTTTTCTAAAATTCAAAAAAATGTGCCCATACATACAATTCACTGCCGTTTCCAGCTGAAATTAACATTAGTGGCAGTTGCGATTTTTTTTTTTGTGTGTGTAATCCTAATGCTAACTTGCTAAGATATGAGTATGTAAATTTACCAAGTAGACTACAAGAAAAACATAAAATTTTAAGTAAATTTTGCAACATAGGCTTGTTGGAAAAATGTGCCTCTAATGTGAAAAAATGTGGAGTTTTATTTTTTCTAAAATTCAAAAAAATGTGCCCATACATACAATTCACTGCCGTTTCCAGCTGAAATTAACATTAGTGGCAGCTTTTGTTCCCTTTCACACAAATTATGATTACAGGGGCGGATTATTGATTTTGAAAAATACTTATTTAACTTACATAATACTATGTTATGAGCTCAACACTTTACCATGCATGATTTCTAATACATTTTGACATTTGCATTACATAATCAGCTCCATATGTATGGCTTAGTAAACTTGCTCGCTAGCCCACCTGGTACAGCAAGTTTAAGTCGCATAAAACATGATTTCTGATAAAAGAGCTAAATGACTTGTAGAAGCAAAGCTAAAATGGCATGTTTGCTTCAGCAAATGCCTTTTTATCTTATGTTTGCTTTTGTTAACCCTTTCACTGGTGAGTTTAAAATATTCTAGCTGTCCCCCCCAGAGTGAGTTTTTTTTAGGCGACCGTTATTTTAGAACGGTTCCCCTTATTGTTTCCATGGCTACGCGTCATGCTTGTCACGTGACACACCGCGGCCACAATAACACTGTGTGACAGATGGATCGCTTTTATTTCGTTTTTCGTTTTTTATTCAAAATATTCATAAACTTGCTTACCATATCATCAACTACCTGATATTCCAATCCACAAATATGTGTAAATGAGTGTGTTTTGTCATTTAAAAACCGTTCTAAATGAGCTTGATCATGATCTGTAACGTGAGATGGGCACCACCATGTTTGTTCGCGCTGCAGTTCCGAGAGTCCTGTCAGTCGGATTTACCGCACGTAAATGCATCAATTTCTCCCGAAATACATGTAAGTAAGTGGCCGGTGAACTGGGAGAAGAATAGAGTGAACTTTATAG
>NW_015552846.1:173117-186372 GCF_001515605.1 Sinocyclocheilus anshuiensis | reverse complement strand
AGCTCCCTTGATCAGTGCCCTGACTACTGAACAAGGGAGCTGATTGAGACGCACCCTGAGTTTTTTTTAGGCGACCATTATTTTAGAACGTTTCCCCTTATTGTCGACACGTCATGCTTGTCACATGTCACACCGTGGCCACAATAACACTGTGTGACAGATGGATCGCTTTTATTTCGTTTTTCGTTTTTTATTCAAAATATTCATAAACTTGCTTACCATATCATCAACTACCTGATATTCCAATCCACAAATATGTGTAAATGAGTGTGTTTTGTCATTTAAAAACCGTTCTAAATGAGCTTGATCATGATCTGTAACGTGAGATGGGCACCACCATGTTTGTTCGCGCTGCAGTTCCGAGAGTCCTGTCAGTCGGATTTACCGCACGTAAATGCATCAATTTCTCCTGTACATAGAAAAAGTCTTAGATCTTTGAGTTCAGCTCATGAAAATGGGGGCAAAAACAAAAGTGTTGCGTTTATCATTTTGTTCAGTGTATGTGTATTTAAATGTCTGAAACATAAAATAAAGATTATGTGGTTAAAACCACTGCATAGTTGTGATTATATAACAAGTGCAGTGGCGTCTCAGCACCAGATAAAGCGTGAAAGCACAGTTTGAATTTGGCAGTTATGTGATGTCACCGAACGTTCTAAATCCCATAAACCATACTCCCAGGGGCACGGAAATAAAAATCTAATAAAAAGTATATGTGGGACCGTACCACTGAAAGTGTTAACATAACACTATCAGTTAGGTTTAGGTTTAGTGTAGGTGACAGGTTATTTTCAAATGCGATACAGTGTAAACCTTTTAGCGCCACTCACCAGTCATTTCATTTCTGAACTGCCATGATACATACAACAACCAATACCCTCAAAACTTGCGACATCTGTGGCATTGTGCTGTGTGATAAAACTGCACATTTTAGAGTGGCCTTTTATTGTGGCCAGCCTAAGGCACACCTGTGCAATAATCATGCTGTCTAATCAGCATCTTGATATGCCACACCTGTGAGGTGGATGGATTGTCTCGGCAAAGGAGAAGTGCTCACTAACACAGATTTAGACAGGTTTGTGAACAATATTTGAGAGAAATAGGCCTTTTGTGTACATAGAAAAAGTCTTAGATCTTTGAGTTCAGCTCATGAAAATGGGGGCAAAAACAAAAGTGTTGCGTTTATCATTTTGTTCAGTGTATGTGTATTTAAATGTCTGAAACATAAAATAAAGATTATGTGGTTAAAACCACTGCATAGTTGTGATTATATAACAAGTGCAGTGGCGTCTCAGCACCAGATGAAGCATGAAAGCACAGTTTGAATTTGGCAGTTATTTGATGTCACCGAACGTTCTAAATCCCATAAACCATACTCCCAGGGGCACGGAAATAAAAATCTAATAAAAAGTATATGTGGGACCGTACCACTGAAAGTGTTAACATAACACTATCAGTTAGGTTTAGGTTTAGTGTAGGTGACAGGTTATTTTCAAATGCGATACAGTGTAAACCTTTTAGCGCCACTCACCAGTCATTTCATTTCTGAACTGCCATGATACATACAACAACCAATACCACTAAGTGGGCAATTCACAGCACAGCTATTTTAACAATATACTTTATTACTGATTGAATTCTAAGTATATAATCAATTTTTCTCTCACCACATCTGTTTTTTTTTTCAGCGTTTTGAGATGCATACATCATACATGCTATACTTTAGAATTAGCCTAGAAGAACATGTGCGTTAGAACAGCCTTTGCTTTGTGAGTGTGCCTATGATGTCTTACAATGCTGCCTATGTAGGCAGCTTACTTGCTACTGGAACAGAACAGAGTCAATTTCTGGAAGGTCTCTGCACTTGGGCTCCACTTTCCCTGTTTTATGAGGAGCTGTGAGCACTGGTCCCTGAAAACCCCAGAAGTAGTAAAAAAGAGGGTGATGCAGTGCAAAACAAATAAACTGCTTTTGTCAAGCTTGAGCAGAACCTGACCCTTGTAAACCAGGCTATAAATAGATTACACGGACACGAACTTCGCCACCTTATAATAAAAACTGATATAAACACGGGTCCATGGGGAGTATAAGAGAAAGTGAGCCTTAAATTTATACGAATAAATCAGAAATGTACAGAGAAACTTTACCGCTAAATTTCAAGGTCTTTAATTTGCATGACTTTGAACTAAATTTGTATAAATTGTTCTAAAATTTACTATCTATCTAAAAGTTACAACTTTTATTAAAAAATAAATCCCTATCCCATTCCTAAACCTAAGCTGGTCGTACAAATGTAGGAATGAGTTATTACGAATTCATCAACACATAAAATAGTTATGAATTGACATGAGAGTGGGACGTAACATCAATTTCATCAATAAAACAATAAATAGTAATATGTTAATAAATATTAAGTCTAATAAATATTTTGTCAGAATACATGGATAATTTCTTTCTGAAAGGTCATCAATGTATTATAATGCTCTTTGAAGCCAACAGGGTGTAATTACAAAATCAAACCAGCAGGGGCAAATTGATTTATGCTAATCAGCAAAACTTTGAACTCTTGATGCGAGATGGGGAAAATCAATCATAAGTCTACAGTAAATTAGCTTCGCAGGAATGAAAAGTCATTTTTGTCACAGCGCTAGACATCACATAACAGACCTGACAAAAATGTATTAGTCAGATTTCAGAGTTTGAAAGGTTGCAGGGTTTGCAGTGTTTCCCCATAAATCTCTGCCGTTTTATTGCTGAGAACATTTCTGAAAAGTCATGTTAAAGTAGTCTCGGTAAATGGGAGCTATTAAAGACAAGAATGGACTTTGCACATCGCTTCAACACTGCAAAACAGACTGATTACTGCCATCATGGCCACTATCCATCAAATACTTCAACTCTACAGCAAACGGCTTGCTTTCATAAGTCTACTATGACAGTCTACTCTGATATCTTTACATTTATTTTCGTCGCTTGCTCCATTTAGAATTGTCCAACCGCTGTGCCCTGGTCTATTGCATGAGTGAAGCTCACATGTCAGACAGATCGATGAAGCTATAGTGTTCCACTAGATTTGAGATCCCACAAGGGACACTGCCCGAGCTCTACTACAGACGAGCAACAGTTTTACCTTGATGAGCTCTTCCAGCTCATTGGGGGTCACGCACTGATGTTTCTCCAGGAAGGCGGCTTTCTTCGAAGTGATGGTGTCTTTTTGGTTGCTCTCGAAGGGTTGCTCCAGGGCTTTGAACACCAGACCGCCGGCAACCAGGTATGCTACCACCACCACAAACACGGCTAGGACAGTCTTCCACTTCATGACTGTGAGGAGGGCTGAGCCGTCTGCCACCGCTTCCAAGCTGGCCACCATACTAGTGGGCCGGGAGACAGAAAGGCGAGGTAAAGTGCAGCCCATGGGGTTCTGCATGGTGGCCACGCTGGCCTGCACCAAGCTGGACTGCAACATCCCTGGCTGGACCTTCTTGGGCGGCACCAGGTTGGTCTGCACTGGCACTGTTAAAAAAAGAGACAATATACATGTATGCCATGTATGTGATAATTTACTACACTAGTTCTCAACTGGTTTTGCTTCTGGACTCAGATTTTACATTTAATATCAAGTCAAACTTGTACAGATCTAAACAAAAATGTTATTAAAATCTTATATTAATGAAACAAATAATATTTTTTATGAAGTCTATGTTATTTTATTTTACCTTGCGTAGTTTCTTTCATAGTTTTCGAGGATGAGAGCTTGACACGCAACCTCTTCATGATGGAATCTTATTTGCCTGGCTTCTAGCAACTGACAGATGAATTTGCGACAATACTGTAAAGTTTGGAACCACAGCCCTGACGTCAAAAAGATCTGCATTTTCTCCTCTTTTAAGTGCTGATGAACCTATGAGATTTGCTAAAATAAATTGACTGTTATATGATGATTTGCATTTATTTATTATTTTTTTGCATTTTTTTTCCCCCTGCTGTCCACTATTCTATCAGAACAGAACATCGATGTGTTTTTGTCTTGCAAACCACTGATTTATGTTGTCATTTATCCACTGCAAAAAGCTTATTCAAAGACCAAAAATTAGAATCAAAGAAAATTTGCTTTTTGAGTTTAGTGTTTGCACCTGTGTTCATTTTACTTTCTTTTTAAACATGACGATTTTAAATTAATGTAAACACTCTAGGTGGCAAAGAGTGGAGTTTCACATGCAATGGTCCCAAAGCTTTTTATAATTGCTGCATACCCACACATACACACACATGTCTGCACACACACTTCTGTTGGATTTCTGAAAACCCATTACAGCAGAAAGCAGCAGTAGTACCAGGGTGGAGCAGCTACACTGTTTCAGACCGCCTGGCTGCATTTATAAACACATAAAAGAACATTACTAACCATTATGCATATTCTGCAAAAAAATAATAAAAAATCATCTTGTGGAGGTGGTACTCTAAATAAATCAATATGACCCTATAATCAATAAACCAAATATTGCATTAATCACAGAAAGCACATATAGAGAGTGAGCCTCAAATTATTTGCCCTCAACTTTCTTGTAGTAAGGCAATCCCCTCGCCTGCAATATTATGTAGTATTGCACAGCTGTTTATGTGGGCACTATCCCTGCAGCATGACCGCAATAATTTACTGTGACAATTCGATCGGTTGTTTACAAGCTATATTGACCCTACCTTCAGAATTTTTTCCCAGTGAAATTTCAGAGCAAATGATTAAGTGGACATTAAGAATTTCAATAAGCCTTATTAATTTTGAATTAAGATTAAATACTGATCGACAATAGTGACTTAAATTGTAGTCGCATTATATGAAGGAGCTATACTGCGTTCAATGTGTTAAAATAATAGGCTATTATTAATAATAGCTGTTCCCAAACGTAGGCTATAAATCTAATTCACAGTTTCCTGGAAGGTCAAAAAGTATGTGTTTATCACCTCGCCTGACATATCTGCGACGTGGTTAATATAAGCATCGTGAATATGTGTGATTTGTCGGGTTGGATTTGTCGGTACATAGTAAGATTAGGTAACGCGCGTGTCTCCCACGTTTCATTATGCATCTCTCGTGTCTCTGCATAGTACTCGCAGACTTGTAGACGCGTTATCCCAGTTATAGATTTCTGGAAAAGGTAGCCTTTAAGTGCTTATATAGACGTCTCTATGACTTGTTCCTCTCCTACCCTGCTAAACTATTGCAGCAAACATCAACAATACAGGTCTCTCGGTCATGTCGTGATTGGGATTTATCTTGTGAGGAAAACCTCTTAAGCATCAAGGGGTGTGATTGAAACGCGTGGTTGTGAATCTTAATAAAGAACTGAACTGAAAAACTGAGACGGATAGAATGAGATCCATTATTAGAATTAAGAGACGTAAAATCTTTGGTATTGCACCACTAAGTGATCACAGTCAACTACCTCACCCATTAGCACTCCATCATTTTGCGCATCTTGGTTAAAGTGCTTTTGATTGGATTAGTTGGGTTCTTCAATCACTCTACATGACAACTGGCTGCCAGAGCGCATGTATGCTTCGTTATGCTCTTAATAACTTCCGTCAAAGATGCTGCATGAACAATAACGTATATGCCAATGCATTTTGGATCGAAATGTACCTACCTGCTGGAGGGTTCCAGTTCCCTGGTTTCCTTGGGTTTTCCGTTGGAAATTTCATTGTGGATTGCAGTATAATTCATGAAATGGTCGAAAAGTGATAAAGTAACCGGGAGACACGGCGTGACTGTTGAATCATGCAGCGAATTTCCTTGAAGACATTGTTTTTAAACGAGACAGGGAGGTAAATGGGCGCAAGCATGAGATCATCTTCATCTTCAGGCGTGTAGATGTGCTGCTAGACTGGCGTGGAATCTGCCTGTCACGTAAGAGTTCCAGATCACTCCGCCTTTTGCCAGCTGCACCCTTTGTGTGTGAAGTAAACAGTGAAGGTGCAGCAGAAGTCCACGCGCTGTTGGGGGCATCGTCTGTGCGCTTCGCGAATGGACTATATAGAAGGCTTTTCTCAGTAGCCGCAGTATGTGGCAAACCGGTTTAACATTTATCCCACAAGACCGACTTTATTTATTTGTTTGTTTGTTTGTTTGTTTGTTTGTTTCTTTCTTTCTTTTTTGTTATTAGTGCATATTTTTATTTACTAAAAAGTAATTCTCATGTGACCATTTCATGAATAACTTTTTTATTGAATGCTGGTAGGCTACTCCATGATCCATTTCACAAGTGATTGGACTGTTTCAATGGCTACGTTTACATGCAACCAAATAATCCATTTGTAATCGGATTGACGGCTCAATCGGACTGAAATACCTTCATGTAAACACCTCAATCGAGCCGATTGAGCTCGATCAGAATGAAATTTTGATCGGATTGAAGGGGGTGGTTTATTCCTTTTCTAATACGATTGAGAGTGCATGTAAACACTCGATCGGATTGAACCCCGAAACTGAAAGGACTGCGCATGTGCAATGACGCAGAAATGGCATAATGATGTATGACGCGCGGAGGGGCATTTTTACTGCGTGATAAATATGAGCAGCACGGCACAGCGGTTTAAATGTATATTTATCCATAAATTAATAAATATTAATTTTGCTGTTAAAAACAAATAAAGAAGCCGTGTATAGTGGTTATTATGTGCAAGCAGTGAGAAACTCTATATTTGTGCAGTGTGCGCATGTCAAACAAATTAATTCAGATTTGAAGCTTGTGACATATAAACGCGCACATCAACCCGATCACTTTATTTAGCGTTCATGTAAACACTACATTCAGATTCAACCAAAAATTGTGCATGTAAACGTAGCCACTGAGACACAGTCTTCATCCAGTACAAACTATAGAACATGGTACTAACAATGGAAAGGTCTTAAAATTTTAACAGACTGCATGAAGTGACAATCTTTATATCCTGAAGAAAATGTGAATTAGTTTTTGATGAAGGTGTCTACCAAATATAAAATAAAATACAACCAACCCTCCCTCACAAATTGCACTACATCAATGCTAAAATTCTAAAATCACCCTTTATCCAAATTATTTTTAACGTAACAGGGGGTGTGGTCAATTTTAACTTGTCATCTGCTTCCAGTCATGCTGCTTACCATTCCAAGCTGGTATTTCTTATCATATTATTTAAATATATTATTTTAATCATAAATGTACTGTTTTTGCCTATAGCAGCTAATTGAATTGGAAATCTCGCACATTCACATAAAATAGCTTACTTCCACATTACAAATAAGGTGGATAGGCTTCCCTTGACCAGTGACAATTTGAGAGGTGTGTTCAGTTGTCTTTCTGGAAGCCAAACTTCACAGCTCATTTCACAGCTCTTTCCATGTCCTCAAAAAATGAGCTTGCACATTCCTATCCTATCTAACTTATTAATTGCAATTGCAGCTTTTGCTAGTGTCTACGCTAGCTGGTGCTGGCATCTAATGAATATTTAATAGCTGTCAGCAACTGGAATACATTTGTAGTCTGAAGTATGTAGTTGATTGCTGAATCCCAGGTCCCCACAGAATTCAATAAGTATAGACTAATTTAAAGACTAGTCACTAGTAAATTAAGTTATTTTTAATAAATAGTTACTAGCGAAATTCGAGTAAAACAAAAATAGATATTGGTTAGTTTAAAGCAATAAATTTTAAAATGGCTTGCCACAGCAGTATGGAGACACCACACAATAAGACTCCAGCTGTAAACCAGGCGCCCCTCTTACCTCATCCGATTATACTGCACTGTTGCATCAAGTGCTGGTGTGTAGTCAGAGAATACTGTGAGAATACTGTGTGCCATATGAAGTTCAGACAGTGTCATTTATTTAGCCTGCTAGCTAGTGAACGGTCAAGCTTCTTTTCTGTGCAGGTAGAAATTCCACTGCTTCCATGACACTATAATATTTATCCTGGAAATGTAAGAGCAAAATATTATAAGCCGAGACAGGAAAGCTTCTGCGGTAAAGCACTGATTCCATCGGTTCATTCAGTATCACATCACTCAACGCAAATATGAAGTCATCACCTTACATAATGAATCCCAATTACTCAATAGCCTATTTGAATTGTTCAATATGGGATCTCTTTCAAACAGTGGTAGGGTGACCATATTTTAGTTTTCAAAAAAGAGGACAGTGAGGCACAAGGCAGACCGGTGGGGGGTGGGGGGGTTATATTATTCCATGACTGTTTTCTATTTTCATGTATTTTAAAATGTAATATATTCCTGTGATGTCAAAGTGAATTTTCAGCATCATTACTCCAGTCTTCAGAAACATTTTTTATTATTATCGCAGTTGCAAATGGTTGTGGTGCTTAATATTTTTGTGGAAGATTGATTCTTTGATGAATCAGAAAACAGCATTTATTTAAAATAGAATCCTTTGTAACAATGTAAAAATCCCTTAACATCCATTTTTATCAATGTAATGCAGTTTAATGCAAAAGTACATATAAAAGTACAAAGTGTATATATATGAATATAAGACATTTTTCACTTCCAGCCTTCATGAATAATTATATATCAATTATAAATGATTAAATACAAGATTAATAGTAGTTATTAAGATTGATGTCGTTTGGAATTGGTAAAATGTGCTTGGAAAAAATATGATCAGAATATGAACTTGCATAATAATTATGCATGCACTGTATTTTTCCTCTTCTGCTGTCGAGGTAATGCAAGAAATGTTGTGAATGGTTGCCAAGGCAGCCAATCAGAATTTAGCAGCCTCGTCTCTGATTGGCTTGAATTATGGCATATTGTAATGCTGGGTTGTGTTAAGCAAGCAAGCTGTTGGCATTTAGAGAGCACTGAGGGCGGGCATCAGGTGAGCAAGCTAGTGAAACGTTATATGCGCAAAAGAGAAGGTCTGCACACATCCAAAAACGTATTTTAAATGCAAAATTGATTTTCGTGTGCTCAAAATACTTTCTTCTTTGCGAGACAAACATTTTCTCCACAAAACTCAGTTCGCACGCGTGCAAAACGCACTTTTGCGCGCAGAATTGTGGCAGAGATGTAATCCCATATAAAACTTGCTGGCAAACACAATATGCAAATGAAACAGGAAAACAGCAAGATTCAGTATTGCGTGGTCTGCCTAATTGAATTCAAAAATGAGCAGCCATAATCAAGTTTAAACTAAGTGTCATGTTAGCAGTTTGCATTGTATGCAGGAGTGAATATTAAGCATATTAGCAGCAGCATTTAGCATCTGTGTTTATACAGCTGGAGCAAACACAGTTTAGAGCATATGTAATTGCTCTAAGGACACGCCGATAGTAACGGACATGAAACAGGTTAAATTAAATAAGCATTTTTGTGTATGCATTTCAACGGGGGTTCAACATATACATCGGCGATTATCCCAGTGTTCACGTTCGTTATTTCTAAGGTCGATGTTTTCATTGTGATGAGTGTGTGGTTGATTTCAGCTGCACACGCTTATCGCAGTCATATCAATGACAGTGTTGCAGGAAATGCTGAAGATCATTATCTACGACTGTAACAGTTAGTTCCGAGTGAAATGCATTATGGGTAGTGTAGTTCGGAGAAATGTGCTTGTGCGACGTGTGCTCTCGCTGTGTTGTGTAATTCAGAAAACAAAGAAAGAACATTTATATTCTGCTTTTATTTCAGTTCAGGTCAGTCCAGCCAGGGGTTCTTGTGCACTGTAACTTTGACAACTTTTATCACGAGAGAGTAAAATGGCATGCATCGGCTAACTTTGTCTGTCTCATCATTGCACAAACTTGAATTAACAAGCTGTTATGCTGCAGCTGGGACTGATGAAGGGGAGAAAGTAACAGCAGTTATCAAAGGACTAAATTATAATATTTGCTCAGGTGGATGCTGGGGTCTTATCTATTGGATTTCAACGTATACACATTTTGTTAATTAAACATTACACATAGTGCACATCTAATTAGAGTTAAGCCAGTTGGCGTGGTAGCCCAGGCACACATAGTCATAGGCCACTACTGTTAAGCCAGTCGGCGTGGTAGCCCAGGCTCACATAGTAGGCCACTAGCGTGAAGCCGGTCGGTGTGGTAGCCCAGGCACACATAGATAGTAATGCATGCGGTTCACATGGCTCTTCAGAGCAGCAGCAGTACATATGTCTTGGCGATAGATCTGCTTGTTGGGGGGTGTTTTGTTCTTGTTTTGGCTATTGTCCCTTCTATGTCTCCTGCTTTGTGGGGGGTCATTTCATGTATGTTATATTTGCAGCAGCAATATTTCTTACATGCTCATAGCAGCATGTTGTGGATGTACTGGCAGTAGCAAGTCTCGGTACTTGCTCTGCCGCAGCAGCAGCAGTGTAGCAGATCTATTCCGTCAAGACCAAATACATTAACATTGTCATGTACATTACCATGCCAGTCCCGCCGAGAGTTGTCATGACAGAACTCTTATAATGTGTTAATTGGGCCAAAGTAAGTGCTACACTGACTGACATTCATGGTGGAAGTGAGCAAAGTTAACTAATTTGGTGGGAATTTATTGTATTTTTTGCATTCCAAGCTTTCTGTAGGAAATCTTCCAATTATAGAAAGTTCTCTCGTTTTAATAGTGTTGGCCCTAAATATTTTGCTTACACATTAGGACCACTGTATAAAAAGACAGGTGAATATGTGCGACCGGGCTGGGGTCGTCTATCATACCTCTTGGCACCATTCCTGACACTGTACACACTTTTGCTACAATCTTAAAAATAAAGGTTCTTATTGGTGTCCATGGTTCCATAAAGAATCTTTGACATCAATAGAAACGTTCCATTTCATTTATAGTGGAAAAAGATTTAGATTTTCAAAATGTTCTTCACACTAGAAAAAAAAAAAGTTTCTTTAGTTACGGGGATTAGGAATGATGGGATAAGCCGAGACGTTCAAATTGGGACTGTCATGAATAAACAAACTATGCTAGAGATATTTTATGAATGCTCAGTGGTTTGCCAGCTTATATGGTTTTATAGATCACAGTAAGTGTTTCGAACTGAAATCTATGCTCCTCTCTAACTCACTATGAGCTGTTCCCAGACGTCCCATGGAGAATCACGGTTTATGGTAATTCCTCAAAATGGCTATCATAAAAATGCTTTTGATTCTAATGATGTGAGGCTATTGAAAGCAACTTCCTGATGTTGCGTGAGTGAGTGGTTTCATTGCTATCTATCATATCATATGATGTCACACAGTGGTGTGACCGCAATTTGTAGGACCGAATTGCAAGATGCCGTCTATCTGCTGTGCTGTGGGCTGATCAATGGATTGTGGATGTGGATGGGATCATTTTGGTTAAATATTTATTGTAAGCATCGATGCATATTTACATTTTAGTATTTTACTAAATAAACTCACATGCAAAATCCACATGCGAGACTGCAGCGAACACGGCTTTCTTGCTTTACCTTGGTGTTCTTACCACCTAAAGCTAATAAATGAACAAGATGTTTTTGATCTTTGCTCTGAGTAGAGTTATGTGAGTCTAGAGTGTTTTACTCACTACTAAACTTTGACGAGCAACACTCCGATCCGCAAACAAGAAGAAGAAGAAGAGGAGGAGGATGACAGTCCAGCAAGAAGAAAGGTTTGTATTTTTAGTTTCTACATTCTGAATTTATGAATGTAATTCTAATTAGCAAAACTTGTTTTTATTTCATATTACTTCAAGGATGTTAGAGTGAAGAGGATGTGTTTGTACTATTATATGAATTTATGAATGTAATTCTAATTAGCAAAACTTGTTTTTATTTCATATTACTTCAAGGATGTTAGAGTGAAGAGGATATGTTAATACTATTAGAATTAGAAGATTGCTGTTTTCAAATAACCTCAGTTAACTAATGAGAATGTACTGCAATCATATTAATATGCATCATTATGTCTGAGACTCTGCAGTAACTCTGTCGTGCTTTTACAGTTGCTAAATGTAAGCAGACTTGTACAGGGGCTCACCTCTGCCAAAACATGTCACTGACTCAACCCTCTACGCACACCTTGGCAATATAATCGCCATTGGCTAGTACATTTTTTAGTTTACTCGCCAGACTGATATACTATTTTACACACACACACACGTTTACTTAGCTATCTAAATGTTAGACATTATTTAGTCGCTCAGAGTAAGATTTAGTCGCATATGCGAGTGATTTACTCGCAATGTAGAGGGTTGCTGACTGCAACACAGAATCACAGTTTATCACTTCTGTTGCTACTTTAGTTGTTTCTTCATTCAGCATGTAGAGACACACAGGAGTAACTGATTGTTTCTCTTAGAATGCCACAAATTGCTTTTAAAATGTCTGTGTGTTGTAATATTCAAGAGAAGTGTTATCATCGCTGAAGAAATGGCACATATTAATCTTCAGACACCTGTGAACACTGTGCAGTGCTTGGAGTCCAAGCAGTGAACATCATCCTTATTATACTTCTCTGACTGCACTGTAAATAGGTTGCTGTAAACTTTACAGTAACTTACTGGTAGCTGGATGCCAGTAAGTTACTGTAAAAGTGTTTACAGTATTATTACTGTAATTGCATTTACAGTACAATGATGTCTTTACTGTATTTTATGTACAGTATTATTACCGTATTTTCATTTACAGTATCATTACTGTAGAGTTTATTTTAATTTAGTTTAAAACATTTGTACCTGTGAAAAAACAATCCAATTGTGGTACTGCACTGTAAACCATGATTTTTACCATCCCAGCCGCCCCAAAAAAATCACAATAACTCATGAGCTTTAGTTCTGATAATATTATTTTTAATTGTTGAACATTTTCTTTTTAAAAGTACAAATTACAAATCTTGACTTCTCAGATGCACTAGCTTAAAAAAGGGCATCACCACAGTCCCCTGGGGACTTTGTATCATGGCAAAACATACACATACTGAAAAGCAAAAATTAGCAAGTACACTACCAGACAAAAGTTTTTGAACAGTAAGATTTTTAATGTTTTTAAAGTCTCTTCTGCTCACCAAGCCTGCATTTATTTGATCCAAAATACAGCAAAAGCAGTAATTATTGTGATATATTTTACTACTTAAAATAACTGCTTTCTATTTGAATATATGTTAAAATGTAATTTATTCCTGTGATCAAAGCTGAATTTTAAGCATAATTTCTCTAGTCTTCAGTGTCACATGAAATCAGTCTAATATGCCGATTTGCTGCTCAAGAAACATTTCTGATTATTGTCAATGTTGAAT
>NW_015552846.1:170459-172790 GCF_001515605.1 Sinocyclocheilus anshuiensis | reverse complement strand
ATATTTCACAACATTACTGCTTTTGCTGTACTTTGGATCAAATAAATGCAGGCTTTGTGAGCAGAAGAGACTTCTTTATAAAACATTAAAAATCTTACTGTTCAAAAACTGTTGACTGGTAGGTTATATAGATTACAGAAATGTTATATATATATATATATATATATATATATATTAAACATTACAATGTAACATTTCTGTAATCTATATAACCAACCAGTCAACAGTTTTTGATGAGTAAGATTTTTAATTTATGTTTTTAAAGTCTCTTCTGCTCACCAAGCCTGCATTTATTTGATCCAAAATACAGCAAAAGCAGTAATTATTGTGATATATTTTACTACTTAAAATAACTGCTTTCTATTTGAATATATGTTAAAATGTAATTTATTCCTGTGATCAAAGCTAAATTTTCAGCATCATCACTCCAGTCTTCAGTGTCACATAATCTTTCAGAAATCATTCTAATATGTTTGTACATAAAATGTTTATATTATTATTAATATTTAAAACAGTTGAGTCAATTTTTCAGGATTCTTTGATGAATAGAAGGATCCAAAGATCAGTATTTATGTGAAATAAAAAGCTTTTGTAACATTATACACTATACCATTCAAAAGCTTAGAGTCAGTATAATTTTAATTTTTTTGGAAAATAAATTATAGAAATTAACACTTTTATTTAGCAAGGATGCTTTAAATTGATCAAAGGTGATGATAAAGACATTTATAATGTTACAAAACATTTCTATTTCAGATAGCCTAAATGCGGCTCTTCTGAACTTTCTATTCATCAAAGAAACCTTCAAAAAAAATTCTACTCAGCTGTTTTCAACATCATAATAATAATAAATGTAAGAGACTTCTTTAAAAACATTAAAAATCTTACTGTTCAAAAACTTTTGACTGGTGTATAGGCAACTTTAATTCTCTCATTTCTAGCTTTTAATTGACTTAGAAATCAGATAACTGCTGGACAATAACCAATAATAATGATTTGTTTACTACAAACAGAATAGTTTATATACCATAATAAATGCTATGTCAATTAGCACTGCATTGTTCATATACTTTATTTATTACCTGCAGATTACTTGACAAACACAAATAAACCATATATTGTCCCAATCGTATGTTTAATGTCTTCATGTTTCCAAACGTTTCTGTTTTTCTGTAAAAACAACTGTTTTGTCCATATTAGGAATTTCCTGGTACGACTTTCTACACGAGAGCGCCATCCGGTTTCGAGTATGAATGAAACATACACTGCACAGAGTGTTTAGCGCTCTGCAATGTTCATCTCGCCTTATTCTGGGTCCGAATAAAACATCAGATCATGCACAGACTATCATGTCTCTTTGAATTTAAATCTATATTTATTCACACCGGCTCTTGAAAACCTCTATGCGAACACACTTGCCCGAAAAAGTGCGGGGGACAAATTTACATGATATTAAAAGTGGAGGGGGGCACGTCCCCCACGCAATCTACGCCCCTGACTCAATGCATTTGGTGCCACAAATGTTAACTGTCTGAATGAACCTGCAAGCACAGGAAAAAACAACATTATTTGTCAAAGCAGTGTTTACAGAATTTGCCTCAACTGTCAGACTTGTTGGTGCTGTATGCACTTTGACGTTAATAAAAACGTTATATACTACATCTGAACGCACCTACAAGGAAGGACCTATCAACATTAGTTGATAATCCATCATATTCAAATTATTAAAGCTCCATTTTTTTTACAATGCATTCTCAATCAGTAGAGCAAAGTGTTGAAATAATGGGTTTGATTCCAGGGGTAGTTCTACGGTGAGTGGATATCCGGGGCTTAGCCCAGAAACATTAATGCATGTATCAGAATACACGGGATACACTTCAAATAAAATAGGCTATGCTGAAACGTTACATTGGTTAAGTGGCTTAATTTTTTTATTTTTTTTTTAAAGAGACAAATATCATTATAATTTGCACTTACAGACTGCATAAATAATATTACAGTGTTTCCCACGGACTTGCACTCTATTTGTGGCGGCATATATATGCAAACTCATTATCTGCCAGTGATATAAAAACACCCGCACCGGGTTTCGATTTTGAAATGTGCAGCGCTCCTGTTTATTCAACATGTGCTAGCATGTTCCTCTCTTTAAAAGGTCAACCTGTTCTGTGAGTTAGTGGAGAACAGCAGCTAGAGGCTAATTTAGTAACAGTAACGTTAGATAAGCTGATGGAAGCTCATCTGTTGTTAGCACCGCTACGATGGCAATCACAGGAAAAGGCTCCAATACACCTCCGATGCAGACGACATGACCACAAACTTGAATATAAA
>NW_015552846.1:157313-170196 GCF_001515605.1 Sinocyclocheilus anshuiensis | reverse complement strand
GTCTGTCACTGAATTTAGGGACCGTCTCTAAAGTTACATACGACATTGGTACACACTTTCTGACTTAAATAGCATTTGAAGAGAATTATCTTACTTGCGATAAAGAAGCAGAGTAGAGAAGATAACTTACTATGCTTCTCTTTGTTCAACTAAGTTAGTTAACTTCGGCTAACTGACATTATTAACTTACCAGTCGATGTTATCAGCTTTTTGGAGGCATTCCAGCCGTCAGTCAGAAAAAAAGGCTCCAACTCCCAACATGAAAAATGACAAGATGAATAATGTTAGTTTGCTATTAACAAGTGAAAACATCTTAAAATATCGCAGTTTTGCATAAAACAGAAATAAAATGCTAACCTTTTTGTCGAGTTAACGGTGCATTTATCTTTTGTCCTTTTATGGCCACTTCCACCAAACAGTCAAAAAAGAACTCCCTTGCCATTGGTCAGTTTTTCGCGGGCAAGTTCACTACTGTAAATTCACAGTAGTTTACTGTAAATTGATTTACAGTAGTGAGGAAATACAGTAGTGACCGTACATTTTCCCGTAATCCTTTGCTGTTTACAGTAATATAATGTATACCCATTTTACAATATCTTACTGTACATATTACAATACAATACTGTTCAAATTACAAAAATCGGTTACAGTGTGGACTAGAGCCAATTGGAAAATAAGTTCAAGTAATTGTCTGCATTGACCTACAATGTAATATTCTGCAACAATGGGGGAATCTTAACTGAAGAGACTATTGACCAACAGGAAGCTTTGGATCTGCTGAATGTGTATTTCTCAAGCATTTTATTGCAGCATTCAGTTATTTTTCTGCACAGCGATGGCTAGTGAAAAATGTTTCTACTAATTTACTTAAAAGTATAGTTAATCCAGAATTCGGTCATCATTTACATCATTACATAATTTCCCCCTCATGTTTTTCAAACCCCTGACTTTTGTTTTTCTGCAGAACTCAAAAGAAGATACTATGAAAAGTGCAGGTAATCAAAACCAACACGTTGGTCATGTGTGGACAACATGAGGGGGAGTAAATGATTTTCATTTTTGGGTGAACTATCTCTAGTTAGGATGATACACACTTTAAATATTAATCTTGCGGGGCTGTGTGTACTATCATTGTAAATAGTCTGTCAAACAACAAGTACATTACTACAATATATATATATATTTATATTTATATATATATATTTCATTCCGTTCATTCAGACCTTTAGTAACAGAGTAATTTACAGGTGCAGAAATGAAAGCTCCCAAGCAAAGTGGGAAGAAGTGTAAGTAAGACCAGCAGGGGGCGCCTATCATGCTTTTAGTATTTCTGTATGATGGGGGCACTAAATTAACTTCTTTCATATATAATAACCTGAGGTCCTGACTCTCTGTGGTGTAACCAGTGTAACCCTGGCCTATTGGTCTCCTAATCATCCCCATACGCACATGTCTCTCAGTCTTCTCTCCACTGACAGCTGACAGGTGTTGTGGTGCACTAGGCCTGCTGTTGCATCATCCAGATAGATGCTGCACACTGGATTCCTTCAGTCACACTGTGAAACACTCTGATTGACTAAAGACACACAAACATACACGACTTTGGTATATGTGTATATGTGTATATATATATATATATATATATGTATATGTGTGTGTGTTATACATATACATAATATATATATTGTTTTGCACTCTTGATATTTTACAGTATCACCCCTTCATTGCTGTGCACTTTTTTTCTGCATCGTGAATGTTTTGTAGATTGTACACAAAAAAATCTCTCTATTTTCATATTTTTGTGTATTTCCCATTCATTTCCAATGGCGGTCATTTTTGACCATGAACAGCACAAGTGTGACTATTTTAAATAGTATATGTCTAAAATGACCGAACAATACCAGAGGGTTAAAAGAAAAAAATAATCAATGCAAATGGAAACAAGATTATTTTTCCTCCATTGGCAGATCATTTGCAAAATAAGAAAAATTCACTTAAATTATTATTATTATTATTATTATTCCCCAGGAAACAAGACTAAATACCTTATGTCATTTTTCTATGAAAATGTATCTTGATTTAAGAACCTTTAGATATTTAGACTGGAAACAACAAGACAAAAATACCTAGTAAGAAAAGCAGTTTTGTTTTTTTTTGCAGTGCAGGTACATTGCACATATTTTCATCATGCAGACACTGTGAAAATGACAAAAATGGCATGTCCTTACAGAATCCTGTAGATGAGGAGGCTGCATTATTCGTACAAAGTTACATTTACATTGGGAGAGGATTATTTAGATTTTTTATTTACATGCATATTTATTTGAGAGGTAACATTTTTAAATGGTAGTTTTCTATATAACATCAGGGATTGTGGTGCACTAGGCCTGCTGTTGCATCATCCAGATAGATGCTGCACACTGGATTCCTTCAGTCACACTGTGAAACACTCTGATTGACTAAAGACACACAAACATACACGACTTTGGTATCCTTAAAACTTTGCAATCAGTTGCCATATAAAATATACAAAAATACAGCTATATAACAACTTTATTTTATTATTATTATGCACAATACCACTTATAATTATCAAAGCTTTTATCTTCTACGTCTGATGAGACATTCAGAAAAAAAATATATAGGGACAGTTACAGTGACTCCCTGCTGTCAGGGCACTCATTTGTTTCAGTACCTTGGACAGTTACACTAATACAGTTCTGACTGCCGTGAACTGGCGTTGTAATCTATTAAACCAACCATAAAAAGCCAAACGTGCATACAGTATAAGAGTAAGTATCAGTATCATTATAGTATCTCTTTTGCCATCTGCTGGACATTTTATAAAAAGACAAGTGGTAAAGATTTGTAACATTTTTAAATGGTAGTTTTCTATATAACATCAGGGATGCAGAGCACATTAGTAAGGCTGCTGTATGCAGAGCGGTAAGGAAAGTGTGTCTTGCTCTCACGCTCTTTATGAGAATTTTTGTGTAGTTTCCTGAGCACAAATCCATCAAAAATGAAGCTGATTACTGTATGGAATGGAGGGATGCCAGATGGAAGGGTAGTAATGCCGTAACCACCACCATCACAGCTGTTAAATTGATTTAGTCATCTTTATTTCCTACAAATACAAAAACAACAGTTATTCTTTTTCCTGTTGGATTTTAATATTCTTCCAATACTTGGTATTGTGGCCATCCTCTAAATCTGTTCTTCATTATTTTGCAAGCCTTCTTGCTGTTGGCTGAGTAGAAGTCAAATGTTAATTTCATTACTCTAATTAAGAAATGCATCCGTTTGGATTAGAGAACATTTAATTATGTGAAAAGGGCATTAGACAATGTAGAAAAAGCTGCTGCACTTTGAAATAGACACTTATTTATTTACCATGAAAATTAATATTAGTTCAATAACGTTCCGTTCTGCCCCTTTTTGTCAGGGTAGGGGATGAAGGGATGAGGCGATGACTCACTGGTGCAGGAGATGGGCTTTTATTAATAAAATAAAACAAAAACTACCCGTGGGGGAGAAACAGGCTGGCATGACAAGGTAATGCAGGATCAGGACAAAGCTTACAGGACAAGACAGGATGCATGCGATGACAAACTGGCACAGGACTGCAAACACAAAGAGAATAAATAGTGAGCAAATGAGGAGGGTAATGAGGGAAACACAGGTGGGGCAAATTAATCAATAATCAGGTAACAAGATGGGTGGGGTCAAGACAATTGACATGAGAGCACATGGCATACAGTAAACAAAGACAAAAGCCATGTGCTCACACAAAACAAAAACACAAGCACATGGCCAGCAAAACAATCACAAGCTATGTGCTTGAACAAAACAAGACACGAACACGCAGCTAATGACAATAAGCCAAGAGGTAATCAGACCTACTTTTGGATTAAAATTAGACCATTCTCCCTTTTTATAGCTGACTTTTAAAAAGTTATGACCAGTCTTAAAGAAAAAAATATAGATGACTAACTTTTTAAGACTAGCCTGAGCGGTTTATGCAACCGGCCACCGGTCTCGAACAAGGGAACCTATGACATTAGTCGGCGAAGCTTCCACTACAGACCTTAGACTGAAAGGTGCTATTTTTAAAAGCCATCAGAGTTCAGGTAAATTAACAACATTAACACAACAATTAAATACGTCAGTTCAGCAGTGGTTGGCAGAACAGATCAACATTCTCCTTCCGCAAGAGATAACAAGCAATTCTGGTCACATGTTGGTGGCGTAGAAGGTTCTGCTTCCTGCCAGTGGAAACATGAGCACTGGCTCCAGCTCTGGCACCAGCCCCAGTGGAAAAGTGGTATGTGTGCTCCGCTCCACCTCAACCCATCACCCTGACTCCTATGCTCCTTCCACCCTCATTGTCAGCAGTGACCATTAGGCATTCGGCCTCACTGAGCTCCCTCGGTACGTCGGCTCCACCTGGGTCAGACATCGCACTGCCTTCGCCATGGCCTTGCGGGCCATTCACTGCACTTTGGCCCTCCACTCCTTTGGTTGCGGCTAGTTCCGCCCTCCCTCAGACTCCACGTCTGCCCTCAGTCGCTCCAGCTCAACCTCAGCCCTCCGTATCCCTGCTTCCACCTGAAGGGGCTGTTGCTGCAGCTCCGTCACGGCCGCCTAAGTCTTCAGTGTCTCTCTGCTTCATCGGGTCTCTGGGTGCATGGTGGGCTCTTCCCTCCATGTCATCGTCACCTCCGGTCATCCCCATAGTGGCATCTGTGATTACATCTGCTTGGCTCCTCCCTCCCGCAATGCCGCCATGGGGCACAGTCTTGGCTGAGGTCTGGATCAGCTGCCACCTTCCTTTGCTCAAGGCTGTCCACTGGTTTTCACCTCCATCACCACCCTGGATTTCTTGGTTCTGCCTCCTCCCGGTCATTCATCCTCCTCCAGACCCTCCTCCTGCATCTCTCTGCCTGTGTGTGCCATCCTTTTGCCAGCCCCTTTCACCATCCCTTCGCCTGCCCCTGTTTGCCATCCCTTTGCCACCTCCTCATCCTCCTTGCCTCTTTGTTTTAACAGCATGAGGACGCCTTCCGGGAGGGGGCATTCTGTCACTCTTTCACTCCTCATGAGGGGTGTGCGATATCACGATTTTTTCATCATGGATGATCTGCTTTTGAAGAAATATCATAGTATTGTGCTACAGCACACATTCTATCAGTTGCAGTTCTGGCGCCTCTGTCTCAATATACTGTACAACACAACATACATTCAAATCAAATATTAACTCAGCTGTAGAGTTACACTCATGGGACACTGCACTTATTCGCAATTACGCAAAAGTACATTATTTGCATGTGCTTTAAAGCCTTGCCGGTTAAACATTTAATTTGTGGGGTGTTCTGATATGCGCTTTTTCTAAGCGCGTACACCTGAGGTGCACACACTCTAAAAAGCCTGTCAAACAGCGCCTGATTGCTGGACAAAGTTATCTTTCATGTCTGATTGCGCTAATATTGTCAAAAACACACAAGGTTTTAAGGTTTTTATGTGTTTAAATATAAACACAGTTGGCTATGTCTAAAGTGAAAGTAAACATTTGAGAGAAAAACGGAATGCGTGCTATATTAGATGCGTGCAGAAACAGCAGACTATAGTGCTAAACATGCTGCCGCTTGTCATTAAAAGGATAGTTCACCCCAAAAATAAAAACTCTGTCATTATTTACCCACTCTCATGTTGTCCCAAACCTGTATTAATTTCTTTCTTGCGCTGAACACAAAAGATGATATTTTTTGCAGAATATGGGTAACCAAACAGTTGCTGGTCCCCAAAGTAGGGGGGAAAAATATGTGGAAGTCACCAGGGACCAGCAACTGTTTGGTTACCCACATTCTTCAAAATAACTTTTATGTTCAACAGAAGAAACTAACTCAGATTTAAAACAACCTGAGAGTGAGTAAATGATAACAGAATTTTCATTTTGGGTGAACTATCCCTTTAATGTTAACAAAACACAAAGAGAAAAATCACAAACTGCTCTTGACTGAAGTACTTTAGTTGCTTTAATAAGAATCAATGCACAATTTATACAGTGAAGTGTATTTTATTTTTATATTTGTTCATTCAATTTCTTGATTGCTACTGCTAAATACACCTATTGTACCTAAAAAATAAAGCACCGTTTGTTTCATTTGTATATTATTTGTATTTGTAATGTGTATCTTTGTTCTTATTTTATAATAACAAAGATAAAATAACAACAAAGATTTTTATCTTCACTCACTTTGGCCTTTTATATTTTGTCACATTGCAAGGCTTTGTTTTTAAAATAGGGAAATTCGTTTGGCTGTACTGCTCAGAAAACTTGCAAAATAGTTCAACCAAAATGATGAAGAATCGTGATAAATTCATAAATCGCGATTTTCCTGAAAAAAAAAAAGTTCTTGGTGGTCGGGTCTTGTCTCTACTATAAGGGCCTTTCGCACCGCGGTTAGTACTGTACATTTAGTTCTGGAACTAAAGCGGTGCGAAAGGCCCTTATGTGTTGTGGTGCTTACTTCTATGTTGGATTTACCCTGTTTGGATTATTAAATTATCTTTGTGTATGTTTATTCTACCCAAGCGTGACAGGATTCCCTTGTAAATGTTTGCAGTGTAGTTTTATTGTGTTTATTTGTTTACCTAACAGGAAAAAAGAAGAAGAAAAAAATCATTATACTGCAAACACTGTTTGGAGAAATATTTATTCTAACTTAGGACAGGGGTTGTTACAAAACATACAAAAGTACTGATAATAGCCCTTGTGACAACTTCCACATGTGAAAACTAGTCCCAGTCTTCTCTATTAGTATTAAAGAGCAAAAATGGTCTGAGATCAGTATGTCTAACAACTGTCAGCAAAATAAATGTTAGTCTGTCATATATAGTCTGTGTATGTGTACGTATGTATGTCATAGTCTCTGTGTTAGTCTGTCATTCTACAACATTCCAATTATCTGAATTAAGAGACTAATTTTTATGAATGTACTTCACCATCATTCACGCTTGTCTGAATGGGGATGGTCACCATGTGCTGCCAACTGACCCAATTAGTGTTCATTGCACTGTCGTGTCCAGCCAAGCATACCCCTCCCGACCCCACCACTACAGGGGTCAGACATGAAGGTCAAGCATCTGTCCGACTCCCACTAGTCGTCACCCTTAGTCTGGTGACATCATCACTTTGAGACTCACGCAGAGCTGGTGGTGTAATTTGGAATGAATCATAACAACAGAACACTGAGTCATGGTAGTTTTACGCAATACAATTCCGTTATTGATTTTATGACAGAATTGTGTTGTATCTGTGTGGGAGAAACGTTCAGATACAAGATGTGACAGTGAATAAAGATGAAAGTAAACATCTTTGAACTTTTTCATTTACTGTTTTATGAATACTATGAATTTGTATATACTAATCATTTCACATAATGTGTTTCAGCTACTATATAGCAGGGAAGTATGCGATTTCTGATGCAGTCTTTTTATATATTTTTTTTACATTTTTGTTGCGCAAGCTGATATGGTCATCTTAGAACTATAATGCCACCTAGTGGCACGGATGTAAGATTAAGCAAAAGCAACATGTTTTTAGTTATCACTGCCATTGTAGAAATGCACCATTCTATGGAAGCCCACTTCTGCCACTGGTAATTGCAACTTTTTATCTCACAATTCCAACTGTTTTTCTTACAATTGTGAGTTTATATCTCGCAATTCTGACTTTATTTCTCAGAATTAAATAAATTAAATATTACAATTGCGAGTTTATATCAGAATTACAAGAAAGAAGAAAATTGCAATTATTATTTTGTATAAAAATGTATTCATTTTGTCCATTTATTTGAATAACAATATGAATGAACAATCTGAATTACACCAAGGGTCTCACTTTAAACTTTTTAAACACCTACCATCAATTACTCAATAAGTACCTTGGTTCATGTTTATACCCCACAACTTACCGTACCGCATAACTTATTCTGTACATTAACTAATAGGTACATACACCAGTACGTACATAGTAAGTATATGGAAATAGGCCTGTAAAATAAAGTGCACCATTTTACATAAACATTACACAGGAATTACCAGTTCTTCAAACTTTGTAAGCTCTGTTGTGGAGAGCAATTTAGCATTAACAGTCCTACACAAGCAATTGAAAAACAGTCCTCTTTTTATTAGGTAAGGTTAGGACTTACCAAGCGTACCGTATATACCAAGTACAGTATGTGTCTTGTTTGTTACCACATAATACCACATTTTTCCGTAGGTGCTACACATTTACCATGTACATATCATTAGTATGTACAGTAATGTGTCTTATTAGTTACCATATATGGATACTGTAAGGACGTGCCTGTTTGTACCCACTTGTCCGTAAGTACTACATATTTACCATGTACTGTATATACGTTAGTAAGTACAGTAAAGTATCTAATTAGTTACCATATACGGGCACTACCTGTAAGTGATCATTATTACCCACACTTGTCTGTATGTACAAAATAATTACCTTAATTAATTAATCTTATTTGTTACCATGTACATACACTTCAGGTAAGTACCTTGTCTTACCACTCATTTACTTGTAGGTACAATATATTTGCCATGTATGTACCAGGGAAGTACACGTACTGTAAAATAAAGTGCTACCCAATTTTCCTATATGTCCATTTTGGCGTCGACCAAACTTATGTTCGCCTGCTTTTCTCATCTTCAGGTGAACAATTTGAATGGGGAAATTACAAATGCATCTTAAAATGAATCCGTATTTCCGGCCCAAACTATGATTTGACACTGTGACACTGTGAGATTTAAACAAACTACACTTTTAATATTATCTGAATATCTGATCTTCTGGGATGAAGAAGAACAACAGATAAGAGAAAAGTATTCCAATTTAAATATTTTAAATAATATATTTACACACTATATTTAAAAATACATTGTGCTTGTGTCAAAAAAATGATGTTGAATGATTTTAAGGTCTAAAAAAAGAACAATGTACATGTGTAGACAAAAATACATTTTCTATGTATAAAAGTGATGAAATTTTACTTTAGGTTTTTTTTTTTTAAATATATTATTATATTACGTGTGTGTGTATGTGTGTGTGTGTGTGTGTGTGTGTGTGTGTTATATACAGTCTAAGTTATATTCAAAGTGTATATATAATTATATAAGTATTATTATTATTACTATTATTATTGTTATTATTTAAAGTAGTGTATCAGTTTGTGACAATATCACAATATTGTCAAAAAATATTAAGCATATTAAGCACAACTGTTTTCAATATTGATAATAATAAGAATTATTTCTTGAGGTTCAAATCATCATATTATAATGATTTTTGAAGAATCAAGTGAGACTGAAGACTGGAGTAATATCTGCTGGAAATTCAGCTTTGCATATATTTAAATTACATTTTTAAATATATTGAAATAGAAAACAGTTATTTTACATTTTAATAATTTGACACTTTTTAAGCAACTAAATGCAGCCTGAATGACTTGAGATATATACACACAAATATATTTAATGGACTGTGTGTTTGGTCGGTTGAGGTTTGATACAGCGTAGTTTCATGTCCTCCAGCGGATGAGAACTGAAGGGTGATTAATGTCTTAATTTCCTATTATTAAAGACCAGAGAGGGGATGCAGGCTGCAGATAGTCAACATGCTATAAATCTCAGCAAAATTAACGATCAAATAATTACTGTTCAGAAATGAAATCTCCACACATTAATGCTACCACCCAGACACACACACACACACACACACACTTTGACAGTGTAATTACCGCACAAAATTATAATGTGGTTAATTGTATTTCACCTCCTTGTGTGAACCATTTACTGTACAAAATACAGTTACTTTAGAATGGCCCTGAGATGGTTATGACTTAAAATGTACCACAATCTACTCTGTATTTTTATCTTTTCTAACATCTCTGCCTCTCATCCACACACATGCGTTCTTACAATCCTGAGAGAAAGAGAGAGAGGGAGAGAGATGAACTCTGCTCCTTTGTGCGGGGCAGACGGAGGGAAAGGACTAATCACATGCACTCGATTGATTACAGTGATGATTAATAGGGTATATGGTTTTCATTAACAATTTGATTTATCACAGATCATGAGGCTGAATAATGGTAATGGTCTCCACTCCCTCATATCTCTCTCAGCAGATGAAAATCCAGCCCTTTTTCACTACTTTGTTTCCCCATTTCCTTATTTCTACAGATGGAAGGATTCATTTAACGGCCCTGGTTTCTCTTTCCTTGAAATTCCCATTGCATGAACCACCTTTTTCTTTCTTTCTTTCTTTCTTATTTGTTTTTTTTTTCTATTTGTTTGTTTCAATTTTTCTATTTGTCTATTTTTACTTTTTACTCCTAATTTTAAGGTGAAGTGTCTTATTTTTTGTGCAATTCTTCTTTTGTGCAGTTCTTTCTACAAATCTGTAGAAAGATAATGTCATGGCAAACAATTACCAGTTCCTACTCTGTCAAGTTTATCAATGTTTTAATCAACTATAAAACATAAAAAACTGCAATGTGTAATTCAAAATATTTGTAAATCACCTGTGAAAATCAATACAGAACATTTTATGTTAACATGGTACATTGGGCCGTAATTTTTGCAGATTTATTTTACCACTAGCTAAAACATAATTACTGTTTTCAAACAGGTTTCCCATAAAGCATTCTACCATTGGGCGGTTAAACAGATAGTCCCATCCCAAACTCACGCCATTGGTTGAGTATGTTGCTAGTTGGGATGCTCACACAAACATGAATATTTTTATAGCACAACAGACCAACAGCACTGTAAAAAAAACAAAAAAGTAAATAAAACAAGTACACTTTGCAAGGAAATACTATTTCCGCCCTAAACATGTCATGTTTAATTCAATGTGTTACTTGTCATTTATAATTATTTGTGAAATTTACTAGCAAATTCTGAAAATTGTTTCAAAGTAAGACTTTTCATTGAGTGTTTACACTTTTCAGTGCTCAACCTACATATGGCTTATACGTACGGTCTCCCCATATTTGGGGATAGGCATATTTCTGGGGATAAAAGAAACTATTTTAATGTCCCAAAAATTACCTTTAATGAGCATGTTGATGGAGTGTGAAAAGGTATTCATTTAATCACAGATGTTCTTATTCCTGGATGCTTTATTATACATGCCTGTGACATAAACTGCATCAAAGTTCGGAATTCTTAGTGAATTAATATACCCTCAAGATTATTTCTGTGTTCTGGGTCACTTGCAGTCATAATGAAAACAACTGGGGTCTGAATGTATGGGGAAAAAATATTAAAGCATTAGGGAACAAGGCATTTTTCCCTTTTTTTTTTTTTTTTTTGGAGGGAGGGAGGATAAAAGCATATATAAATATGAAAATATATACACGCTTTCTTAAATATTTACCTGTGTGTGTGTGTGTGTGTGTGTGTGTGTGTGTGTGTGTGTGTGTATTTATACATATAAATATACACAGTACACATACTGTAGATTATGTAAACACAGTCTTTTATTTTGGATGTGATTAATCGCCAACACTAAAATAAATACATAAATAACACACATACATGAATGAATGAATGAATGTTCTTGCAGAAAATTGCCAGTTCCTTTTCTATTAGGTTTACAAATGTTTTATTCAACCTTCAACCTTCAAAATCCATTTTAAAATAAATTTATTTTATCACTAGCTAAAAAAAATAATGACTGTTTTCCATACAGGTTTCTGATCAAATATTCTGTCATTGGTCAGTTAAACAGATAGTCCCACCATTGGTCTGTTACTGGTCGGATGCTTACACAAACATGATCATTTTTATAGCACAACAGACCAACAGCACTGCACAAAATTATTTATTTTTTTTCTTCAAAAGATTATTGGAGTATGTTTTACAAGAAAATACTATTTCAGTATTTCATAAACATTTCATGTTTAATTCAATGTGTTGCTTGCCATTTCTTTGTAATTACTAGTGAAATTTACTAGTCTTTTCATTGAGTGTTTACAGTTTTCAGCGCTCAACCTACATATGGCTTCCTTACGCCTGGTCTCTCCATATTTAACTATTTTAACGTCCCAAAAATTACCTTTAATGAACACATTGATGGAGTGTGAAAAGGTGTTCATTTAATCACAGATGTTCTTGGATGCTTTATTATACATGCCTGTGATCTAAACTGCATCAAAGTTCGGCATTCTTAGTGAATTAATATACCCTCAAGATTATTTCAGTGTTCTGGGTCACCTACAGTCATAATGGAAACAACTGGGGTCCAAACGTACGGAGAAAAACTAATATTAAAGCATTAGGGAACAAGGCATTCTTTCCCCCTTTTTTGGAGGGAGGATAAGGCTTCTTTATGAGAGGCTGGAGAGAATCTCTTTTTGGTGAGGTCAGGCTGTCAGCACATGCACTGTAAGTCATTGAGCTGGAATGCACTGGCTTTACTCCCCCAGTCCTTCACACATGGTGATGTTTGTACAGGGCTGCTCCTGTACTCTCTCGCAGAAGACACACTGGATGTACACACACCGCGTCCTGCCAGCAAAATGACAGTGCTCAATAAATCTTGTTTCACATGTGCTGTGTGTGAGATACAGGTCACTACATTGTCATCCCTTCCAGATACCTATTTTGAAGCCTGCATGGCCTGCATATATACATGTATATATCGAATATGTACATATTTATCAGCAGCCACAAAAGAGAGAAAGAGGGAGAGTTTGGGCCATGCGCTTCACCCTGTCCTGACAACACTAATGATGCTCAGGACAGCAGAGGATGATGTCTGATTCTCTGCCAGGCCTCTGTGTGTGTGTGTGTGTGTGTG
>NW_015552846.1:145444-157242 GCF_001515605.1 Sinocyclocheilus anshuiensis | reverse complement strand
ACACACACACACACACACTCTGCCTGCAGTAGTGTTTGTGTGTGTGTGTGTGTGTGTGTGTGTGTGTGTGAGTGCTTCTTTTGGGGGGGTTGGCAGGAGAATTGTGCAACTAGGTTTTTGAGGATGCACACAGACTCAGAGACTATGGTAACTCATTACAGTTTAAAGCAGGTCGGGTGACAGCATGAATCAGTCAGCATCTTCCATGCATACTGTAAGCGGGGAGCGAAATACAAAGGAGGAGAAGTGAAGGAGAAAGGAGAGAGGAAATGAAGTCGGAGTGCCAAGAAATAATGTGCATCGCAAGAGTTTAGCCTCGGGCATGGCGCGCTCAGCCCGTGTCGGTATCATTAGCGTATTTATAATTCAAATGTATGCCTTTAATAATTCACGCGCGCTGCTTTTCAAAGAGGGGCGCGCGAGATTATGTACAGACTGATGAAAGGAAGGAACTTTCCCATCTCTCCTGAGAAGTAAATAAACGACCTCATCATGCAATGCTCTCTCATCCTTTGCCTTGGAACATTTAAGTGCATATTTGCAATTATTCCGAAGTCCTTTTCAAGCACGAGCTATGTTTATTTTGCTGTTTTTCTGTGGTTGATATTTATTTATTATTTTGTGATCGCGTTTTGCATTTTCTTGTTGATGCATCACGCGTTTGAGCGTGTTTGCGTTTGTGATATTCAACTCTAATTTCGCCTATTGCTTTTTTTTTTGTTAAATATGTTTGGTTTTCCATCGACAATGAGGCTCCGGTGCGAGAATTCAAATATGAACTCGTTCTCCTCGTGTAGTGTTTGCACGGTGGTTTTCGAAGACAGATGCACCGCTAGGTGGGGATAGCAGGTAAAGTGACTTTCAAATTGATTGTTGCGCTGGAAAGTACAGCACACGTGAAACTGGAGCCATGCGGCAGGTTTGCAGGACTCTCGCTGGATCTGAAGAACTAAGAAAAGTATCGTGCGGCTCAAGCACACATCCTGACGGGTCAAGCAAAGGTCAATACTTTTGAAATTAAAGCGGATTATCATCATACCATCATGGGCGAAGAACATTGACATTTAAAGGTAGTTTAAAAATCGTGTTGAAAATGTTCATAACAAATTTAGGATTTTCTTTCTTTTAAAAAAGTTACAATTAAAATACAATTAAAACAGCCTCATTAAAATTAAATAATATAATTTAAATAAGTTGTTATTTTAGTTGTAAAGGCTATTTATTTCTTAAATTGTCAATATATTTCTTAAATTACTTATATTGATATTAATGATGACGCTTACCATCATTCCGTTAATCTAAATTAAAATAATGTATTATTATGATGCCTCACTGCAAAAGTTTAAATGGGAATGTATTTGTTACACTTGGCTTGTGTTTGTAGCAATGTACGTCGCATCTAAATACATAAACAATACTCACAGATCTTCTTAACGTTGGATCCTCGCAATTTTCAATCGAATTTTTAAATAAATGCCTAAATGCCAGCATTCGTTTTTTAAATGAATGCATAGACGGAGACTAATGTACCAAATGAAAGGAAAATAAAATATTACATTTTAGAAACATTACACAAGTTCAAATCTAAGGATGTACTAATGCTGTTTAGAATTTGGCCAAAAGGCTAACATTTGTTGTTTATATCACTGTGTTGCTCGATACATTTTTATATTTAAATAAAATAAATATGATTTCAAAAATATGCGCTCATTTTCCCTTTTTGTTTTTTCTTTTGTTAATATAAGGGTAATTGTTTTAATCTATAAATAATCACTGTAAAACAGCATGATACAAAAATTACAATTGTAAATCAATTTAAATTTTCGAATTCAAAGCAAATTAAATGCTTCTGTACACCAGTTTAGCTTGAGTTTTCATCACAGTCGATCGCGTTTCCTTTATAGGCCTTTAAATATGATGATAACACAGTCGTGCAGAATTCCCTCATTGTCACTTATGTGCAAAGACGCTTGGAATAAGAGGAAGATGTATAACTGCACGGGTTTTATAGTTTCCCGTTTAAAATCTATTCCCAGTTCCATGCATTAACAATTATTTCGTATAGCCTATATATACATACATAAGAGCGCGAAGCTATAACATTAAACTGAACGCATGTTTAGACAGTTTCTTTAATTACTAAAGGAGAAAAGGACATCTAACAAATATACTTGCAAAAGCTAAAACAAAAAGAAATGTACACTTATTTATTTAACTTCACTATGTAAATGTAATAACTTATATATGTGACGCGCAAGTATTGAAGGACAGTTAAACAACGAAGCATTTAAAATGTATAGACTGTGGTAAATATATTTTCAACGACTCAAATGCTGTGATGCTCAGCAATTTGTTGAAATAAGGTCCATTCCCAGAGCGACTCGGTGCACCGGTCTGATTTTAGCACTTTAAAAAATACAGACACTCCACCCCTAGTAACAAAACGCAGAGGATGGTGGTGCGTCATCCGTGCGCGTATCCAATGTGAACACTCCCTGGCAGCTCGTGGTCATTGCGCTCTTCTTTCTCTTTGCTTTATGTAGAGGTGTCGAGCTGGTAACACCCACGACGCTTCCCAGGCTCAGTCATCAGGGGTTCAGTCTCTTCAAGAGGAACCTGCTCCAAATCACCAACACAATCCCAGTCGAGGCAAAGCGTGGGTCGCAAAGAGGGACTATGAGATCCGGATAGTTTTTCCTTGCAGTGTTTGCCATGCCAGAGATCTATTCCCAGTTCCATGCATTAACAATTATTTCGTATAGCCTATATATACATACATAAGAGCGCGAAGCTATAACATTAAACTGAACGCATGTTTAGACAGTTTCTTTAATTACTAAAGGAGAAAAGGACATCTAACAAATATACTTGCAAAAGCTAAAACAAAAAGAAATGTACACTTATTTATTTAACTTCACTATGTAAATGTAATAACTTATATATGTGACGCGCAAGTATTGAAGGACAGTTAAACAACGAAGCATTTAAAATGTATAGACTGTGGTAAATATATTTTCAACGACTCAAATGCTGTGATGCTCAGCAATTTGTTGAAATAAGGTCCATTCCCAGAGCGACTCGGTGCACCGGTCTGATTTTAGCACTTTAAAAAATACAGACACTCCACCCCTAGTAACAAAACGCAGAGGATGGTGGTGCGTCATCCGTGCGCGTATCCAATGTGAACACTCCCTGGCAGCTCGTGGTCATTGCGCTCTTCTTTCTCTTTGCTTTATGTAGAGGTGTCGAGCTGGTAACACCCACGACGCTTCCCAGGCTCAGTCATCAGGGGTTCAGTCTCTTCAAGAGGAACCTGCTCCAAATCACCAACACAATCCCAGTCGAGGCAAAGCGTGGGTCGCAAAGAAGGACTATGAGATCCGGATAGTTTTTCCTTGCAGTGTTTGCCATGCCAGACACGAACATCCCAGAATTTGGAAAGTTTTGTTTCTGACTTCAGGAAGTCTGTGACGGGAAAATTGCATTAGCTCGTCAGAAGGTCCAAGTGGAAGCAAATATTATAACCTGTATAAGGTAAACGTGTCGGGGTTTTATTTAAGTATATCCGTCAATGTGCGTTTGGTAATACGGTCGAATTACTCAAAAACTAAAAGTGGCTGTAAAGGAAGCGATCAGAAACTCTTCACTGGACATGCTCTATCATCTCAACGGATTACCGACATCTCAGTCCCCTTAAACCGGATGCACAAAAGGAATTAAATCACTCAGATTGTTTCCTCGTTGGATAAGATCACAGTTTGCACTTAACATCAACAGAAGCGTCACATGCTGATGGCTCAACGGGTACGTTCTCTTACAAATCCACCGCGTAAAAAAAAAAACTTAAGTCGTAAAGTTTGCTCATAGTTTGTTTTTAATAGTTGCATAAAGCTATTTAATATTAGGTAAACACGTGTGTGTGTTTTGAGTTGGCTATGATACAGTTTCTGTCTGATGCAGTACGAAGACCTTGCCCTCTATGGTGGCGGTATGGATGGAGTTGGGGTCCCGACGTCCATGTACGGGGACCCGCACGCGCCTCGGCCCCTGCCGCAGGTTCACCATTTGAACCACGGGCCACCGCCACATGTCAACCAGCACTACGGGGCCCACGCACCGCACAGCATCATGCCCAGCAGCATGGGCTCGCTTGTCAACGACGCACTTAAGAGAGACAAGGACCAAATTTATGGGTACTTTATTGCAGCCATGCTTAATATGATAGTTACAACAATCTTTAATTGTTTAAATGGCGTGCTGGATTATTACACCCGCATTTGACAACGCAATTTATTTGTATCTACTTTATTACAGTCAGTAAATTTCTGTGCGTATAGGCTATACGATCTTAAAGAATATGCCTGTTGGTTAAGCACATAGCAAATTCACCAATGCAATTCAAATAGTGAGCTGAATAATTAAACTTTAAAATAATGATGTTTATTTTTTATGAAAATAATTATAGAGCGGTTTTAGTTTATGTGGCCGTCAAAGCAATGCAAGTAGCAATAAAACTGTAATACAGTTTGTCAGAATGATTGCTCGGTTATTGATATAGTGTTTTGATCTGTTGATTTATGTAAATGTTTATGTTGAATCTTGAAGGCACCCGTTATTTCCGCTTCTGGCGCTGGTGTTTGAGAAGTGCGAGCTGGCCACATGCACACCGAGAGAGCCCGGAGTCGCTGGAGGAGATGTGTGCTCATCCGATTCATTTAACGAGGACATCGCTGTGTTTGCCAAACAAGTAAAGTATTGATTGAAAAAAAATTTTTTTTTTCAACGATTTAACTAAATATTCGGTTACTCAAATTAAGTGCAATATTGAAGGGGGATCTAAAACTGTTATTTGGGTTTGATGTATTTGTTGAGTGCTTTTGTTCTAACAAACTTGTGACATTTGTACAGATTCGGGCAGAGAAGCCGTTATTTTCTTCTAATCCAGAGTTGGACAATTTGGTAAGTGTTGTTTCGCACAGTTTTTGTTCCAGGTAAAGTCGCTTCAAAGGTCCATATGAGGATTCTTTGAGGGAAAGAATGGAAGCTTTAGTGATTTATGAGGCCGCGTGTTATCAGAGGGCGTGGGGGTCTTTGCCCTGGGCTCCCTCTAAGCATCGTCTCTGGAGGAACCTATTTACACTTTTGCTATTGTCATAACATTACAAAGCCAACACAATATCAGACATGCCAAGTTTTTGATTTGAGTGTGATTTTTCGCGTGTATAGAATAACCAACGATGTTTGTTGTTTTAAGTTTTGTATTAGCTTGATATAATAACCAACTGTTATTATTGTTACTATTATTATTATTGGTTGTTGTTAATGTTGGTATTTTTGTTGAAATATTTCATGCATTATTTTGCTCTTTCCTTAGATGATTCAGTCAATACAAGTATTGCGATTCCATCTTTTAGAACTCGAAAAGGTATGTTATCTATTTTATTCTCATTTTACAGTACTATAATTTTATTTTGTTCTCAAACAAATGTACAAATTGATTTTTTCCCCCGGTTTTTAATCAGGTGCACGAGCTTTGCGACAACTTCTGCAATCGGTATATTAGCTGTTTGAAGGGCAAAATGCCCATTGACCTGGTGATTGATGAACGGGATGGATGCAAGACCGACTTCGACGACCTCTCAGGATCCTCGACAAATCTCGCAGATCACGTGAGTTTTAATTGACTTTCTATGACATCATAAAACAGGCCAATTAGACAGTGGAGCTGTTCGTATTTACAGTACAGGCAATTTATGATGGAACATTGGTGACGTTTCCAACAAAGAAATAACTGAAAATCCAAATGCCATTTATTTTGTATTGTGTAAACAAACCTGGATAAGTTTACTGAACGCGTTCAAATTCTTTGTTTTCTGAGGGGATAAAAAAAAAAACAAGATTACATTTTTTTTATTATTAAAAAAATATTATTTATTTAACAACATTTATAGTGCCTCAGCCATGCATTTGCCTTTTTTTTTTTTTTTTTTTAGCTTCCTCCAGTATTCATCTCCACAATATATTGTAGGAAGAGGAGTAATTACTTAGTTACATATGCTCATTTATTTAAACAACATTATCTAAATCCATTTCTCTTTGCACTGATATGAATCATTAAGGCATTGCCCCAGGACATATCTTATTTTAGAAGAGGTATGATGATGACGATGATGATCATGTTGATGAAGCCCGTCCTGTTGGGTGCAGGTGTTGCAAAGTCAGGGTTTTCCCCCCACTGTCCAGCCCTCTGTTAGCCCTAATGATCAACGTTACATTTGCACGTGAATGCACTATTGTCTTTGAACTGATTGGATTGTTATTGTCAAGCAGGAGGGGAGTCTTTTTTCACTCAGAGACCAACAGTGTGTTCTTTACAGTTGTGCTTCCTATTATCAACGCACCACCCAAAACAACAAAACCACAGAATTAAGAAGAACAGAACTTTACATTCTGCTTAGTTCTGTTCCAGGTCAAAATGGGAAGAGAGAGGGTTTTTTTCCATATTTAAAAACACAGATTAAAACAGGCGTTTTGTGATTTGGACTGATGTTAAACGGCCATAATAGTTCCTACATTACAGTGCTTCTATTTTCCGCCATGCAAAACGTTAGATGACTTTCCCCATCCACACTATTCCTGTAAATAGGCTAGATCTGAACCGCATATGGTGAAGTCTAACCATCATACCTTCATATGGTCAGCTGAAAATGATTTGATGAATATGTACCTTGGTACACTTGATGATAACTGTAATCTTTTATTGATGCTCCTGTAATATCTTATCGATTTACAAGTGTGCGGTGTGACACAAAACAATTTGAATTAGGTGATGAAGGGAGACAGTGGCCTTCTGAAATGTTATTAACAGCACACACACACACACACACACACAACATACACTCACACACACACACTCTCTAACACTCACAAACACACACACACACTCTCTCTCTCTCTCACACACACACACACACACACACACACACACACATAAACACACAAACCCACAGACTGCTTTTGTGTGTCCTAATGAGAAAACAGTGAAGGGCCTTATTCACACAGCTTTATTGTTGTAGGAGCTTATTCTGGCCTTTCTTAGAGCTCTTTAGCTGATCACCATCAGGCAAACAGCTGACGCTAAGGGCCTGAATAGGAACGGCTGCTGTTTGCCTTTATGTTGAGCCCGTCTAAGTGCTTTGTACCCTGTTCTGGATAAAAAGGGGACACCGCTGGTTTCTTGTGAGCATTTACGGTGGACATCAGGAGAAGCAGTTACTCTGGTTGTAGCTCCATAGGTCTTGTGTTCAGAAACATATTCCTAGTTAATTTGGATCGTGCATTTCAGTTGTCTCTAATCTGATCAGAGACATTTTTCAGCACAGACATGGTAACTAGACGTTTAAAAGACTTGCTGTTTTAAAAATAGCATGTATATGTGATAGTGTTACTAATGTGGCTTTTTTCACCCTTCGATCTCTGTATTTTCATGTACCTGAACCTCAGAATCCAGCATCCTGGAGAGACATGGACGACGCTCACTCTACTCCCTCAGTCGGCACCCCAGGACCCTCCAGTGGGGGACATGCCTCTCAGAGCGGAGACAACAGCAGCGAACTAGGTAGGAAAACCTGTCAGTTTTACTATTATATCATGCTTTGTTGAAAACATGGTTTATGCTGTCATCTTAATTTCTACTCCAGGCTTCAAGTAGTATTCACACTTGAGGTTGGATTTTAAATATTGTTTTTTACGTTATACAATGAAAAAATGGTAACCTAAAAATGTTGTCATCTAAATTGGTTTTATTCAAACCAAATGCATTATTAAATATCACTGAATCAACCTAAAACATAATATACTATATTAAAAATACTAACACAGTTTATGCTGTCATCTTAATTTGTACTCCAAGCTTCAAGTGGTATTTTAACTTGAGGTTGGATTTTAAATTATGTTTATACATTATACACTGAAAAAATGTTGACATGTAAATTGGTTTTATTCAAGTCAAAAGTGTTATTAGATGGGTTAAATCAATAGAAATAGCTAACAATTGCAGGTTTTCTTGCAGTGTATATTGTACTTATTTTCTATGGTATTTTGCAGAATTTAGTCTTTTAATTTCATATTTTTTAATGGGTGTAAACAGCATTTACTAATCAAAGTCATGTGTCATTGTTCGTGTCATCATCACGATGGTTCACTGAGCTGGTTTTACGATTTTCCTGTGGACACAATAGGCGTTTAATGTTCTTGAAAGGTTAAGGGTCTAATTTAATTGACCAGATCTTCCATTTGCATGTCACTTTTTTTTCCTTAATTTATATTTTGACCTGCCACTCCATATTTATTGTCCTTTAGCGCAGTTTAGCTTGTGGGTGAATATTTATTTAATTATTAAATTTTTTGCGACCTGTTTTTGTATAATTGCTTCAGTTAAAATAGCCTTCAGGGTTTCTCACCTCCTTTTAACCATCAGACATCAATAGCCTGACCATTATGCAGCACAATAGCAGGATGTTCTGCAAGACAAGAGAAACTAGAACCAAAACCAGCAGCCAGATTGTAATTCTTTGACAATTCAGCCTCAGTTTGACACTATGAAAGCCACCTTTAAAATGTTTGGCATAGCAGCAATGCCAGTAGTGTTTCTGCGATGCTACTTACAGATAAAAGATAGAAAAGCATCAGGGTGGCGGCATTTTCCCCACACGGGGCTTTTTTTCAAACAACAGTGGGGGAACATCCAAGGCCCACGGCCTTTTGACCCCAAAGAGCATGCACTGAAGAAGGGGAAGAGGAATAACCCCTGCCGGCCTGAAGGACAGAGCACTTCAAATACTAGTCACAATAGAGGGTTGATATCTGGGGTGATCAGAGGCAGAGCTTGGGTTAGGATCAGGGACATCTACCTGCTGCTCCTCCAGGAGCCACTTTGGATCGGTGTTCCTCCCTTTATCATTCAAGAGATCGGCAAAGCAAACACCTTTTCCATTACAAGTGAATGGGGGGTGTTACGTCAGTCACCCAACTCGAGTCCGAAGGATTACTGGGGCTCTTCAAAGCACCTGTCTCTTGTAGGGGGGTCCCTTTGTTGCTTGCACATCAGTAGAAGTTGCTCTTGTTGAGAAACCTTTATGTTAGGTTAGGCTGTCGACTGTGACTCACCTCAGGGTGGGTTTTTTGCGAGAGTTTGGGATGGTAGTGGGGGGTTTTCCACAGCTATCCTAAACATGTGCGTGTTGGTGGGAATGCAGAGCCTAGAAAGGTCCATCACAAAGGCCGAAAGGGAACAAAGGGAAGCTGCAGGACATTCCAGGCCAGTGTTCACCTCGAAGGCTGCTGAAAGACACAGGCTGAGACAGGATGTTTACATCTATATCTGAACCTTCAATGGAGGTTAAATCCCAGCATGAAGTATAGTGGAATAACAACAAGTGTTAAGAGCCGATGCCTCTGCATTTTAGCCATCAATACCACCCAACTGTGGTCCAATCCCATGGTCCTCCAGATCATATCATGGCTATGGGGGACAAGAGGATCAGAGCATCTAATCAATATGCTTTAAGCGAAACGATTAGCGAGAACAAAATCATCTGCGTTCGTCCAGTAATTATCCAGTCTGTTGCGTCCAGTAGTCAGAATTATGGCCCCTTTGGAGAAGTATAGTTCGTGATAGATTGAGGTCATGGTGAACTCATTAAGCAAGCAAACAGGATTTATTCTGTGATGCGTGCGGGGCGGCAGTCATCAGACCTGGCTAGTTTGCGCCGGGCCCCTTTGTCTCCGGGACATTCATCTATCTTCGGTTCATCTAATTATCAGCATCAGAACAATGCAGAGCGTTTTAGCTTTGGACCTTGTCATCTCTCAGATGCTGAAGGTACCGTGATGTGACATGGATGCCGTCAGGGTCGGCTTGAAGGATGTGGGAAACCGGTCGAAACATTCTACTTAGACTTGATGTGTTTTATATGCATTTCTCCGCAGAACCCCTTCAGAAGATTTGCTTTATATGTATGAGGGAAAGTGAAAAAAATGGTGGTAGATGGAAGCTAGAAGCCTCTTCTTCTCCATGTCTTGGGGTGCTGCTTTTCGCTAAACAGCCCGAGGGCTTACTCCAGCCTTCCTCCAGGCTGCTCTGGAGCTGCAGAGAGCAGCAGCCTTTAAAGAGAGTGCAGTCACACAGGCTGCATGGGCCAAGTTGCCAGGGAACAGTCAGAAGCGATTAGCGTCGGGTTGGATCAGCCCTGCGGTTTCATATTTATAAACACATTGAAAGCTTATTTTTCTCTTTTTTTCCGTATTTCCTGTATTTACTTTTATATTGTTTCATTTTCAGTTTTTACTTTCTTTCCTTTTATTTTCACTCATTCAAACACAGTTTTGAAATCTGATTTTCATAATCAAAATGAAAACATCACCTCACATATTTTCTTTATTATTTTAAATTTATATAATTGTCTTTTTTCTTCTTCTCTTTCAAATAGAAATGATAACTTTCTCTTTAACCTGTTTGATATTTGATTTTCATTAACATACTTAAAACATCTATTTTATTTTATTTTCTAATTTATTAGAGTATTAATTTTCATATGTATGATTTTTCTTCTCTTTTAAATTGTTCTGAATATAAAATATGACTATATTACTAAATATGAAGTATATTATGAAATATTATTAAGTGTTGCTAAACTTTTTGCTATTTAATTTTCATAAACAAACTGAAAACCTCTTTTATTTTGTTTTATTTTCTTATTATTCAATTTCTCTGCTTTTTTTTCATTCCCTTTTAAATTGTTCCAAATATAACAAACAACTTTTTAGTCTCACTAACTTGCATAAACACACTAGAAATTCATGTTTTGTTTTCTTTTATTTTCTCTTCTGTTATCTTCTGTCTCCAAAACATAGGTTATTCCTTGTGTGTGCGAACATAGGCCTACTTGGCAATAAAGCCCTTACTGATTCTGATTCTGATAAAACCCAAATGTGTAGTCTATAACTGATATACGAAGAAACATAATTATTCAAACAAAATACTTTCAATTGTAAAGTGTCCCACAGGGAATATCAATTTACAGTTTTTCGCTGTAAGTTATAATTTGATTTGCCTTTAGATCTTTTACAGTTTTTACCTGTGTACGGTGGGAAAAAAAAAAAAAGTATCTGCATTGTTTATTTATTTATTTATTTTTTTACATTTTCTTTCCCTTTCAGAACATAATACTTTTTATTTTTCTATTTTACAATATACTTTCTGTTTTGTTTGTTTTTTTCTTCATATTCACAATGAAACACGAGTCAAGAACTCCTGAAAGCATAATGAGAAGAAACAGCAGTCTGTGTTGTCTGTGTTGTGTAGAGACTCAAATGTCATTAACTGAAATATTAATGCATGAATGAATATGGCGCATACAGTCGCCTTTGATTGATGCATCCCCAAAAACAAGGAGACACAGCAGGGCCAATCTTAAGAAAAGTAGGGTTCCTGTCCCGCCTCCGGGGAGGAGTCCCTCAGATACATTATTCACACACCCTCCGGGCAGGCTTTCAAGGCATCTCTACCCTCAGGGCAAGAAAAATAACCATGACTGTTAAAAGTAAATCATCTTGCCTGATGCACAGTTAATGGAAGTGGGAGAGAGGGATGGAAAGAAAGAAAGAGAAAGGAGGGTGGGGAGGAGGACAAGACGGAAACCTTAGTTTAAAAGCGGCCTCCTGCCTGGCTCTGATCTTAAACTAGATTGGATGGTAATGGAATGAAAGCAGGCTTGATGTTATCAGAGAGCTCACAG
>NW_015552846.1:131379-145231 GCF_001515605.1 Sinocyclocheilus anshuiensis | reverse complement strand
CTAATAACAAAAACTATTAAAAAAACATGATTATTTAAACAAAATACTTTCAAATGTGGAGTGTCATGCAGGGAATTCTGGGAATATCAGTTTACAGTTTTTGACTATAAATTATACATTGATTTGTTATATTTACTTCTAAAAACTTTACTACTTTAAAATTAACAACATTTTACTGTAAAATTACATGAAAAGTCTGGTTAGATATTTTACAGTTTTTCCCTGTATATAGCACGGGAACTTACTGTTAACCTATTAACAGTTTTTTTCCGTAGCGTTTTTACAAAATTTTACAGTTAAAATTACACTTATTTTTTACAGTGTACATGTCATATTGGAATTACCGTAATTACGAGTTTCCTAATAGTAAAAAAATTCACGTATTCTCTCAATTACAAGTAGGAAACTAGGATTTTGATGAATTCTTCGACTTCTCTCATTTGACATTATGTAAAATAAATACAAATTAAAAGTAGTTGAGAAGTCACTTCAGCACATATTTGGTATGACATTTAATTATAGCCAGCATTATATTTTTGTTATGAATATGTGTAAATAGGTGATGTATTTTATATACATATTTTAATTTATGATGTAATTTTGTTTTTTACATTTTACAACACAACAGAAAAAAAACATATTTTTAGGTTTTCACATCTATATATTTATATTCAAAATTCAACATTAATTGCTGTAGCTCATATAGTAATACTTGGTGCTAACAGCGTTGTGGTCAAAGGTTTGATTCCCAAAGACAGCATGAGCTTCAATAAATAGCTAAAATAAGCTTTTAATCATATTATGTGTGTGTTCAGAACGTTTAAGCGCTTGGAAGGGAAGCGATGACTGTATTTAGCTGTAGTGTGTGTATGTGGCCACTAACTAAACTTAGTTACATCTTGAATGTGGCAACTGTAAGCGGTAAATTAGTGGTTTAGCATCATAAGTTCTGTCCCTGCACTGTATACCAGTTACTAACTTCTAAAGTCTAACACGGTTTTCTCAACAGCCGCTATCAGGCTTTGCTTTATTTATGTTTTTCCCCAAGTTTTTTCGATTTTATTTTGAGTGCTAATTCAGATCAGATATTCTCTTTGCAGTGCCAAGTATCCATTCCCCATTCAAGCATAGAGCCTGGACATTCATTACCCCATGTCAAAGACAGAACTCACATTGAATTAATAGCACTGGGGTTGGTGCAGAGCTTTCCTCGAGATCTCTGACATCGAGACAGCGAGAGAGAGAGCGGGAGAGATCTCGCTCTGTTGATTAGCGTTCCCTCTCACTGCATGGATACTCCTGCTCGCCCGCGGTCCTTGTGTTACTGTTGCTAATCAAAACAAGCCCCCCGCGTGGCTCTTTCACATCGTGTTTGTGAGTGGCACTGGTGATCGGTCTGAATAAACAACTGGAGGTGAGGTTTTATCTCATTAAAGTGACTTTCTTCTGTTGCTTTTTCTCTCTCGCCCTGCTTTCACGCTGTTGTTTATCAGGAGATGGCTTGGATAACAGCTTGGCATCTCCGGGAACAGGGGACGAGGACGACCAAGACAAGAAACGGCAGAAGAAGAGAGGAATCTTCCCCAAAGTGGCGACCAACATCATGCGGGCATGGCTCTTCCAGCATCTCACGGTAAGAAGCAAATCAAGATCTTCTGGCCAGAATTTGGAAGACTTTGTAAAGTGGGCCAGAATCCAATGCATCTCTTGGTGAATTAACTCAATTCCACTGTTCTCAGCTCAGCGACCTGCATCCAAACTGCATTAAAACTAGCAGGGTGTGTTATTATCTGTCTCTCGGCCCTCCCATCTATTTCGCTCGTCAAAACCCAGGGCCGTATTCACCCCGGGGTGAGTAGGTTTCTCCAAAACTTGCTAGTTTTGGACTGATTTGGGGCATTCTCAACCCCCTCGAATCTCGGCACATTTTCACCGGTCCACCTCTTTAAATTCCCACCATTCTCTTGCATCTTCCTGTTTTCCATTCTCTTTCAGAATTCCTGCACTTTCTAAGGGCTACACAGGTCCTGTACACATAGTAATCCTTTCCCTTTTACCCACCTTTAGAGTTTAGAGATAAAAAAGGAGAGCCTAATTGAATTATCCTCTCTCTGTTCCCAGCTCCTTTTCAGAGCGATTTGTGAAGCAAAAGTGTTTCCCATTGCAGGATGTGTCCTGACAAAAAAAAAAGTGTTGGAGGGGACTTTGGCCTCTGAATGGCCCCCATTGCAACACCCAAGCGATCATGCATTAATTTGGGGTCGGGGCTGAATGAAAGCTGCAGGATTACGTTTTGTCGGGTTCTACTTTGAGCCAGTGTGCAACTTTTGAGATGGGGGGGGGCTCTTACATATGGTCTAATCCTCCATCTTTTGTGACCTATTCAGAGGTCCGCGATAAAGACCCCCTGTGCTGCCAATCTTAAAGAAAGGTGGAACATTAAGATTCAGTGGAACATTACAGTTATAACTGTTAGCTGCACTGGAACGAAATAGAGAGATCTCCTTTGGCATGCAAATGGGGACGAGGAGGTGGCTTCTTAATAGACATAAGTGGAATTCATGCAAATATGAGTGATCCTTTGAAAGCGAGCTTGTCGGATAGCTTCATCTTTTGAATACGTAGGTTCCTCGCTAAACTTCAGCAAACAATCACGGCACAACCTGCTGAGAGCTTTTTGATAAGAGTTTAAAGATGGATCCCAGAGCACAGCTCGCATTCATCCGTCACTTGGGTTGTGTAGAAAAGGGGCGGAGCTTACAGTCATTCATCAGCACAATGACAGCGAGCAAGCCAGGAGGTAAGCAGGGAAATCTCCGTCAGTGTGTGAGAGAGAGAACGAGACATGTAACTGGACCCATCCCTCACCAGTGGCCACGGGAGGTGAGGCCGTGACAGTGCCAAAATTGGTGCACACCCACGAACCTGCACTGTCTATACATTCACCCCTGCCTACCATCTGCTGCCCTCCCTCTGCACTCACAGTGAGAGCAAGAGGATCAGGGGCCAGGGGCCACCGGGGGGCCACCAAGGGCCAAGCCCTATTCAACCCTAAACAAAACTCTCCCCTAATCAAAACTCTCCATTGTCTCTCTTTCACACCCACTCGATCATTTGTCAAGTAATGTCAAATAATGTCAAACAAAACCACGAGCAGTCAGCCAATGAGACGCAGGGAAATTCTCAAACTCAGGGCTGCATATGGGAAGTCTATCATACATAATGATGTAATTTCCTGAAAGAGTCATATGGGATCCACGTTTTTGCCTGCAGTCTCGCATGGGGCGGGTAGACTTGATGCTTGAGGTCATTAGTCATTTAAACAGATTTGTTTTTAAGAAAAAGTCAGGTCATGATTTGCTTTATTGATGGAGAAGGCAAGGAGAAATACACAACTCTAAATGAAGACATTTACATGTTCCATTCATTATCGCTTTATGGATCATCGGACAGCAATGTTATTAACTGTGGAAGTTTCTTACACATTAATATAATTTTTCTTGTTGTTTCTGTCTTGCAGCACCCCTACCCATCTGAAGAGCAAAAGAAGCAGCTAGCGCAGGACACAGGCCTCACCATCTTACAAGTGAATAACTGGTGAGTAACCTTTGACCTTTGACTTTTGACTTGCCAGCTTGACCTCTCAGCACTTAGAAGTCAGGGTTAGGGATCTCTGTAACATTTCCATTTCAAGTCCGGTGATCCTGATTTCTCACACTATTATTAGACGCTCTTCAAAGCCCCAATGAGACAAATAAAAGTAAGAATATGAGCAATGATGATGTTTGCCCGGGGTCTCAGAGGGACTTTTAGAAAAGTTGTCAAATGTTATGTTGGCGTATTCCGGAATGCCATTCGGTCACCAGAGTTCTCCTGAATGTTTATTCATTTAGTAACCATCTTGATTGCAAAAGATGCTATTGGATTACACAAATCTGACAATCTCATTGCTAGATTCTGAATGTATGATATGGAGCATTACAGACTGAGCAGATTGAGAGGCCTCTTTGTATTGTTTATTTAGATGGGATTTATTTTGATAGCATAATTCGACATGGCTACAATCAACACTGTACTTATTGAGACAATTTTGATATTTACATTTACATTTGTAACATATGCTAATGTGTATTTACTGCAACGATATAAGGTGTTCACAAACATTTGGCTAATACTCATTGTCTATGAGTAATTCCTTCCCCCAGTGCATGTCAGGGGCATTTCCTACCTCTCTGTTACGGGCTGCTGAAGCATATTAGTGTCTGAAAATCAGTTAGGCTAATCATACCCTGAAGCTACTAGGCCAATGCTATATCAATTGAATATTTATTGAGCAATGACCCCTTTACTTGATTTGCTAATATATTGCAGCAAGAAACACAATTAAAGCAAGTCTTAAAAACAGAGGTTATCTTTAGACTGCTGAGGAAAGAAAAAAAATACACCACAAATCAAATATATCTATTTGGTTTTATCGTCTGCCACTATAAAATTCACCATTAAGCGGAATGTTACTCGAACGCCATTTGTAAAAGGTGTTAAAATCGGTTTATTAACAAAACCTCTGCTTGTTTACATTATAAATTAGTCTATTTCTTTGGTCTGGCGCTAAAACAGTACATTAGCTTTTTTTGTGGACTCCTGACAGGTCCATTAACCCAAAGGCCCGTGAGATATCGCACTGCATTAAGGGATATTTTGCAGTAAATCATAGCAAAAAGCTCACAGTAGTAAAAGTCCCGAGTGTTTAAATAAGAGTAAAATATACCGTGGGCGGTCAGTAATATAAATAGATTCATTAAATGTGTTCCCTGTCTTCTCTTTGACAGGTTTATCAATGCTCGAAGAAGAATCGTGCAGCCCATGATTGATCAATCTAACAGAGCGGGTAAAGTGATGGCTTATTTTCTACCAATCACTATATACACAACGTGTGCATATATCACATATATATCCTGTTTTTGTGTGTTTAGTAAGTCAAGGAAGCGCTTACAGTCCCGATGGTCAGCCTATGGGAGGCTTTGTGCTAGACGGCCAACAACACATGGGTCTCCGGCCTGGCGGTAAGTTGCACTTGATTCTAATCGCACATTACTCACTTTTAGACCTGTTATAAAAATGCTGAAAGCATTTGCATGTGTTTTATTGTTTTTATGTTTATTTTGTTTCTCCGTCTCGCAGGTCCCATGGGAGGAATGGGTATGAACGTGGGTATGGATGGACAGTGGCACTACATGTAAACGCCTCCCCGCTTCCCAAACCATAAATGTAAGGAAACGCTTTGGTACTTAGAACATCCCCTCTCTTTCTCGATGGTCAGCCTATGGGAGGCTTTGTGCTAGACGGCCAACAACACATGGGTCTCCGGCCTGGCGGTAAGTTGCACTTTGATTCTAATCGCACATTACTCACTTTTAGACCTGTTATAAAAATGCTGAAAGCATTTGCATGTGTTTTATTGTTCTTTCATTTTCTGTCTCCGTCTCGCAGGTCCCATGGGAGGAATGGGTATGAACATGGGTATGGATGGACAGTGGCACTACATGTAAACGCCTCCCCGCTTCCCAAACAATAAACGTAAGGAAACGCTTTGGTACTTAGAACATCCCCTCTCTTTCTCCTTTCCCTCGGCGTGTGAAATCTGATTATGGTGGCAATTTGCTCTCTGACGACCCCCCCTCACACACACACACGTGCACGCACCTTCTTTCCCCGGCTCCATCTTCGCTGCCTGTCTCTGACAGTCTACAAATCAAGACGTATCGCTCGCCGCGGGCGGCCTGGCATGGAGAATTTTATTTAATACCCACACTGTGCTGCCCAATGAGCCCCTCCATAATGACACTTACCTTGATTAATAGAGCTCTTTATATGTAAATAGGCACCGCATCCAGTTCTCCAATCGTGCCAACACAGCCCTTTCCTCTCAAATAACAACCTCAGCCTCTGCTAATGAAGGGAGAGGAGCGGGGAGGTGAGCGGAGGTTAACATCCCCCCACCGAAGCCTCAGACACATTGAGATATCATGAGCTCCGGCTTGCAAGAGCCAGATACACGCCGTCTAAATAATTTCCAGACTATTTAATCCTACCTTTTTTTGATTGAATTATCATCGAGTCGTTACTGTAATTGCATCATTTAGAGGAATGTTTCCCCATCCTTAATTCGCTCTGGTTAAACACCATATGCTGGCGGATTGTTGGGATCATTATGAAGATCGGTTTTCCTGTGTAAAGCGGATAGAGACACATTTATGATTTTAGAGGCAGGTGCATGTTTTTTTTGTTTTTTTTTCAAGGAATATTTTGGGTTGGCTACAAGGGTTGACCCATTTAGCAACCTTTCTTGTGAATTTGGCCATTTTCTGGAGAATTTAAAAGCAGAAATAATTTCATAAAAGCACTCACGTTTATTTTTCTTCTTTTTTTATTATTATTATTTTGCTGTAAAGCTATTTAAATTGTCACTTTATTGTCGTTTTAGGGTTTTAGACATTACGTGTTATGACATTGAAGTTGTAAAATTGGATATAACTTTACTCAGAAAAAGTTATTATCAATTTGTTCACAGTAAAATCATGTTTTCTGGCTATACACTGTTAAATTAATTAATTAATTAATTAATTAAATTATTTAGGATTTATTTCTTTTTATTTTATTTTTTTAAGTTGTTTGAAGGAGTATGTTTTACAAACAAATATATAAACACTATTTCAGTCCTTACTTCAAATGTTCATATTTAATTCAATGAGTTACTTGCTATTTCTTTGTAATTACTTGTGAAATTTCCTAGCAATTTCTGTGAAAATTGTTTCTATACACTACATTTTTTCAGTGCACTACTGAATTTTTTTTTTTTACGTAGATTCACTTCTGTTGTAAGTGCCTTACTGTAACCCAGATTTTGTTTACTTTAAAGAAAAAAGAGGGGCATAATTAAATACATTTTTCTCGTAATCGGCACATACCCAAAATATTCCCTTAATGCTTTCACAATGTGGATATTAGTGAATAAATCTCTTAATATTATATTTTTCACTCCATGTTGTAGGTTTTGATGGTGGCCTCAGGAATAGTCCCGGCGCTGGCCAGAGGCATGAGGAGTCACGTCACATTCATCCTCACCTGATCACGCGCCTGTCCGGTCACCTCCTGTCTTCACGAGACCTCCCAAATCTCTCACGGACCCCTCATCATCTGGCCATCATATCTCCAGCCAAAGGACTGTCTGCAGGAGCACCAACATTACAAAAACAGACTTGAAGCATTTGTGCCAAAAGAGAGACTTCTGAAAAGACAATTGGAGATCTTTTCTTTTTAAATTATTTATTTATTCTTGTTATACTGTCAAGAAGCATGGGGACCACACCATTTGTGCACTTTTGCTCAACCATAGAGTGGCCGCCCCAGACGCAAATATTCCATACCTCCTCACGCACAAGTGCACACGCTCATATTAAACGCATTTAACTGTGGAATCAAGTAAAAGATGCTAAAAGCCCTCAAGAACTGAAATGTGAGTGTATGATGATTTATTTAATTTAATTTTTTTATTTAATTTTTTGGGGAAATGTTCTATGTTTGGGTTTGTGTCATTGACTCGTTTTTAGACCTTTGCATTTATGATTCTACAAAGTTTGAAGGAAATGGAACCACTTGATGGGATCTTTATGGCACACATCTGACACAAATTCCAGTATGTGAAACCACAAAGTCTTCCCCACATGAGATGTTTTGAAAAGCATGGCTGAGGAAATGAGTTGTGCGTTTATTTGTCGAACTGGAGAGCAACAGTGCTCTTGTAAGGCTAAATATGCCTGGAGGAGTTTTTAAACCACTAGAGATATTCCATTGTACATAATTATGTAAATGTTATTTGTAAAACACATCAATGTCAAATAGGCATTCAGTCGAGATCCTTTAAAAATGGAGTTGGGATATTGTTGTACATTTTGGTCCGTTCTCACTCTTGCTTTTCTCGAAAAGTCGATCATATGTTTGTCGAGGTACTGATAAGTTCGATCGATCCTCCCGCTCGGTCCATGTTTCCTTTTAGGAGTCTTTTAAAACATTGCGGTATTTCTACACAGTCAAAAGTCGAATTCTTGTAATAAATGCTTCATTTTCAAAATGTTAAATCTCTTGCTTTGAATATTATTCCATGCATTGAATCGACGCAGTCCAAATTCATTTTAGCTATAAATAACTATTTTTATTTTGCAGATAAAATGCAACTGCGCTACAGCGTATTTACATAATCATTAAACATTTTGTCCGTTTAAAAAAAAAAAAGAAGAAAGAAAGAAACGCAAACGAAACTACATTTCAAACATTATTTTAAATGTGTGAATATGTGTTCATCAAACAATCATAAAATAAACGGATAATTTGCATACTTGGCTATATAAATAACGTCTACTTAAAAGTGCATAAAAAAAGTGTAAAATAATAATTTCATAACTATTTAGCCTACCCCTAAAACCATCTACGAAGGTATTAAGATTTGTGTAGAGGTCTTTTGTAAAATGTTTGAGGCGATATGTGCAGAAATAAATCACATTAATTCAATATTTCCAACTCAGGCGACTGTACAGCGCGTAATTTTTCAGAAACACAAACCGACGCGCACTTCTTCATCTCCAGCATCTTTTAAACGCAATTTCGACCGTTTCAAATGGTTTTTCTCATGCTGTTTGATATCTTGGCTAAGACTGCTCCAGCAGACGTTTCCCTGCTTATTTCGACCTCCAGTTTGTGTTTCTCTAGCCTGCAGTACTGGTGAGAAAATGCTGTAGTTTGGTGGTCATTTATCAATGTCAGCGCGTAACGATCTCACTGCAGTATTGATGAGGAGAATTACGCGGCTGGAGGAGAAGCCACAGGCACAACAATACCTGCAATAACGCGACGCCCAATGCCCTTGCGTTTCATCTCGTTCCTTTCGATAATGGAATTATTTTAATAAGCCCTTCCAATCCGTTTTGTTTCTCCTTCTTTTATTTTCTGTCTTCTTTATTTTCTTTTTTTATTTTATGTCGACTGCTGAACGTATCCACATATATTTTTGAAAATAAAAGGCTAGTTTTAGTACACAATTCGTTCAAGACGACATAATATATATATATATATATATATATACAGTTATATTCCTGTTGGACAAGAGTGATATTTGGCGACTGTGAATAATAAAATGAGTTTCACCTCATGAATCATCTTAAATTTATATTAAACCAAACATTAAATTGCTGTTGCTGTTTTAAATCATAAATAGCTAGTATTTAGCTGCATGTAAAAATGTTTTGTAAGGAAATACTGGAATTCCAACATAGGAAAAATGCTTAATATTAAGCTAACATCTGGAAAGAAAGAAAGAAAGAAAGAAAGAAAGAAAGAAAGAAAACAGGTTTAAAGCTGTATTTTTTATCTCGAGCACAGCCAGCGTTGATACAGATAACTCAAATGCTTAGTGTGTATATCTTGGTCAGAGATAAATTCGTTGTGAAAGCTGCCGGAAACAAGAGCACAGCTTAATGAAATATGGGTCATCCTTCCTACACTGAGCAACATAACGTACAAACCCGGCTAATATTATATTTACACCGCGGTGTAAAAGAAGACGCTTTTCCATTATAAAATCTGTAACAGTGTTCGAAAAAGTATGTCGTGAGCCTGCCTAACAATGTAATATAACTAAATCTATAAATACAAATATAGGTCTAATTAAATAATTAGGCTACTAATAAAATAAAACCGAATTAATGAAATACATAACACGCTTAATAATTAAAAAATGGCTTATTTGAAAATACTTTTCGCATGTTTATTCTTCTTTTTTTTTAAACGACCGTAATATTTCCCTCTTCTTTATTTTGGCACACAGATTTGTGGTGATTTTCTTGGTTTTTCCTCTCTGGCTGGTTTCACAGCATTCATTTGGAGCCACGTCCTGCTATAAAAACTGAACTGAAGTGAATCTTACCAATGAAACAAAAGCGATGGTCTCTAACGGTGTGTCGTCACGCCATAAATGTAATCACAACTGGTGCAACTAGGTGCAATAACTTCTTAAACCATGAAATCACAGTCTATTACTGAATTATGGCAATAATGATTTTATGAATCAGCTTGTCATGGCAGTAGCAATTCTGCACACCCCTCCTCATTTCAACAATAGTCTACATCTCGCTTTGACTGCAGCCAAGGCCTTGTCCGAACCCTGAATCTAACTTGTCAAACACAATTTCTATTGTGTATATCTCCTCTCTCTGGATTTCTTGAGTGGTCATGTTGAGAACCTGGTCCACGTGAGGAGATGTTTATCCCCTGGTTACAAAACAGTCAGAAGGATTGGTGTTTAAATTTGAGGCCAAAGGAAATTAGGTAGGGAGGCCTCTCTTCAGCTTTATTTACAGCAGCGCGTGTGCCAAGAGGTCAGGGGTCAAAGTTGAGAACGGGGCCAACGGGAGAGCTATCTTGCTTCTAACACTGATTGTCCCACATGCCTGGAGTTCTGTGCATTCTCTCTTTCAAGTCCCGGGAAGCTGATCAACGTTAAACCGCTCCCTATATGATGAGTAAAAGCAGGTCTCCTAATCTTCAAGAAGGAAAACAGACTAAGCTTTTGCTGATTGAAAGATGTAAACTGGTGACAAATGGCTAAATAAAATCAAAGTATCATTAAAATGATGTCATCCATGATGTCCACCAATCAGAACCCCCATTAAAGTCATTGCACAATGGCGAGTGTGCCATAAAGTGAAATGTCCCCCAGAAAAGAAAAAAAAAGAATAATAAATGTCAGATTCAGGATTGCACGCTGCAGAGGGTCCCCAGCTGTGGAGCTGAAGGATTTTCACTTTTATTAAGATCAGAAGGAACTCAATTCGGACAGTCGTGCTGGACAGTGGACCTCAACCATCGGCCAGATGCGGTGGAATTAAAGTGACACATGTCGGTCCAGGTTTTTTCACCTGACAACTTTATTTCCATTTGTCTTTCTTGGATCTGACAGCCTCACACACTGTAGTTAGTCTGTTGTGCTTATAATTCAGCCATTTCTGTGTTTATTTTGAGCTTTGTTTTGTTGTACTGTAGATCATTTCATAAAAAACAAGTTTGTCCTTGTTGCAACTAATATTCAAATTTTCTGCAACACATAGACAACTGTTCGTAATAGAGTGATAGTAAAGACATTTATAATATTACAAAATATTTCTATTTCAAAAGAATGCTGTTCTTTTGAACTTTCCATTCATCAAATAATTCTAAAAAAAAAAGAAAAAGTGCATCATGGTTTCCTCAAAGATATTAAGCAGCTCAACTGTTTTAAACATTGAAAATAAGAAGAAATGTTTTCTGAGAGCCAAATCAAAATGCTTTCTGCAGGATCATGTGACACTGAAGACTGGAGTAATGATGCTGCAAATTCAGGCTTGCTGTCACAGAAACAAGTTAAATTTTTTAAATATATTAAAATACTTTTTGAACAGAATTTTGAGCAGTATTGTAGAAATGCACGCACACACACTGGTATTCCTATCATTAAGGGGACATTCCATCGTAATGTTTTTTATACTGTACAAACTGTATTTTCTATCCCCTTACACTAACCCTACACCTAAACCTACCCCTCATAAAATACTTCCTGCATTTTTAGATTTTTAAAAAACTGAATTCTGTATGATTTACAGTGGGTACGGAAAGTATTCAGACCCCCTTAAATTTTTCACTCTTTGTTATATTGCAGCCATTTGCTAAAAATCATTTAAGTTAATTTTTTTTCCTCATTAATGTACACACAGCACCCCATATTGACAGAAAAACACAGAATCGTTGACATTTTTGCAGATTTATTAAAAAAGAAAAACTGAAATATCACATGGTCCTAAGTATTCAGACCCTTTGCTCAGTATTTAGTAGAAGCACCCTTTTGATCTAATACAGCCATGAGTCTTTTTGGGAAAGATGCAACAAGTTTTTCACACCTGGATTTGGGGATCCTCTGCCATTCCTCCTTGCAGATCCTCTCCAGTTCTGTCAGGTTGGATGGTAAACGTTGGTGGACAGCCATTTTTAGGTCTCTCCAGAGATGCTCAATTGGGTTTAAGTCAGGGCTCTGGCTGGGCCATTCAAGAACAGTCACAGAGTTGTTGTGAAGCCACTCCTTCATTATTTTAGCTGCGTGCTTAGGGTCATTGTCTTGTTGGAAGGTAAACCTTCGGCCCAGTCTGAGGTCCTCAGCACTCTGGAGAAGGTTTTCGTCCAGGATATCCCTGTAATTGGCCGCATTCATCTGTACTGGGATTACACACAAACACACACACACACACACACACACACACACACACACACAGTCTATCTGAAGTATCTTAATTGTTTTTCCTAGATAACAGTATAAGATTAAACTGAGACTCTTGCTTCAAGTCTCCAGCTTCTCAAGTTTTTCTTCTGAAAAAAAGAGCACACCACATACATCTTAACAGTGTGCTGAAATTTACACGTCTGCATTCAAAAGCCTCAATTTAAATAAGAGCTCAAACATTTTTTCATCAGAAGACAAATTTATCTAGGCTAGGCTAATTTTACAGCTCTATAATTCTTACTGTATATAGTGCATGTCAACATATTTCTCAGTCTTTCTTATTTGTCCCAAGGTCGACAGTAAAGTTGATACACAAAGAAAACACAACTGAGAACTCCATCAAGTCCTCTATGCAATAAAGGCTTGTTCTGCTGATCTCTTGTGGATGCTATAGACAAAATATTTTTACATATGGTTTAAATATAGACATCCATTGACTGTGACCCCTTTTTCTGTCTGCAGCATGTTCCTAATACTGTTTTTTTGTGACATAGTGCATCATTTGTGAGAGGAATTGTCACCCCTCTGAACCTACACAGTAAACAGTACAATCGTCTACAGACTTCAGTATGGCAACACATTTCAAATACTCCAAACAATGTGTTTAATCAATGGAGGTGACAGTAAAGGCCACTGCTCATCTGATTGATACTTCAGTTCCTTGAGTCATGTTTGCCATGGTTTGGCCTTGCATTTAGAGTGTCATCTATCAGAAGGCGTTTGTGTTAGCAACTGTTCTATTGCCTAATTGCTCGCACATGTGTGGGGCTGCTTAGATTGGGCATGTGTTGATAAATTAGATATCGTATATCGGTCGGAATGAGATGAATTGTGGGTGAAAGGGTGAACCGCATGACTCAAATGTGACTTTGATTATAAAACCAATCCGGCTACAGATCACCCAAACACAAATACAATCAAAACATGCACATCCCATTATGATCAAAATAATGAATATTAGAGGCATTTGATTCTTGATTAGGATTGCAGGACCATAGTGAAACGAAGTGGAATGAAGTTAAACAAAAATCAAAAAGTTTTTTTTTTTTTTTGTGGTTGTACTGTGAAGTTCCCTTTCATGGGAACTTCGAACTGCATCCTCTAGGGGTCGCTATGGGGAACGCCTCGTCGTGACCCGTGTCTGAAGCATACATTGAAAAAACACCAACTCGTTGGCCGGCGACAGCCATGACGTCATTACCGGTGCGACTATAGTATAAATAGGCGCCGGGAGCACACATCATTCTCTTCTTCGTCTTCATTGACTGTTAGTTTTTGGTATAGGTGGCATTACGAGAACCTTCCTGTGTAAATGCTGTCTCGGGCAGTGCTCCCCTCACCTTTGAGGGTTGTATTTGAGCTTGCCTCTCCCGTTTGGCCCAGTACTTCCGGGTATCTGTAAACAGATGCTTGGAAGATTTGCGCACTTTTCTACAAATCCACATAAGTGGTAAGTGTGCACGTTATGCTTTGCCCACTTTTCTAAAATCC
>NW_015552846.1:124372-131346 GCF_001515605.1 Sinocyclocheilus anshuiensis | reverse complement strand
CGCACCAGTAGTGACGTCATGGCTGTCGCCGGCCAACGAGTTGGTGTTTTTTCAATGTATGCTTCAGACACGGATCACGACGAGGCGTTCCCCATAGCGACCCCTAGAGGACGCAGTGTCTCGTTCCCTACTCAGGGAACCATGGTTACATAAGTAACCTGAGACGTTTTTCTTGTACAGGATAAAAACATGCAACCAAATACACAATCAGTGCTGAAGCAATAAACACAAGCTTCGAAAGTAATCTACACTCTCTTAGAGGTCAGGTTAAAGTTTGACCTCTCTCTCTCCCACACACACCTTTCAGGTTAAGATGTCAGTGGGAAGAGAATGTTTCAGGACTCAGCCAGCACATCTGGTTCTGCACTAGGGCCTCAGTGGAGCGGCTTTAGCTGACAGACAGAGGGGCAGGCGGAGGTAAAGTGGGCCCTGGGTGGGGGTCGGGTTGGGGACGGCTATCGTTTGGCCAGGGGACATGACTCCAGTTGACACCTGAGTCAGATTTCTTAGTGAGAAGGACCTGTCCTCCAGGAATTGCCTTCCCTCCGGAATACTCTGCTGTTCCCATGCACCCTTAACTCTAACCCCAGAAATCCCAGTGGAAAACACATAGTAAAAACAGTAGCTATGATTGAAATTTTAAGATTACATTTATAATTGCTGTTAAAGGGTATTTGACAAATTAAATTTAGGTTTTATTTTTGCCAACATTTAGGTTTTAGTTTAAAATGTACAGTGTTGGGGGTAACGCATTACAAGTAACGCGAGTTACGTAATCAGATTACTTTTTTCAAGTAACTAGTAAAGTAACGCATTACTTTTTAATTTACAAGAGAATATCTGAGTTACTTTTTCAAATAAGTAACGCAAGTTACTCCCCTTTCCCACTTACTCACTGAGAGTTGAGGGAAATTGGGAGTAAGTTATTTTCAGTTTTGGTGTGAAAGTACCTTTACAGTTTTTATGGGGGTTTTGTTATTAAAAACAAATAAACAAGCCCAGCCCAGGTAACAAAAAGTAACGCAAAAGTAATGTAATGCATTACGTTCCATAAAAAGTAATGCAATTAGTTACTTTTTTTATGGAGTAACAACATTGTAATGCATTACTTTTAAAAAGTAATTTTCCCCAACACTGGTTATTGCTATTATTTTAGCATTAGACCTATTATTAAATCTTTATAGTTATAGTTATCATGGGCCTAAAAAACAATAACTATAACTATTTTTGTATCCACACTAGTGGACGATAATCTCTTTGAAGACGAATGGATTCTGATTGGCTGAAGAATGTTGGAAAAAAGAAAAATCTTACTTTCCATAAAAAGTAACTAAGTAACGTAATTAGTTACTTTTTTTATGGAGTAATGCAATATTGTAAAGCATTACTTTTAAAAGTAACTTTCCCCAAAACTGGTCCTAAATATCTAATATGTAAATTACAAAGCAGATAATTTCTTATTTTATTATACTCTTTAGATGGACTTTGGAGTGTGTGTGTGTGAGAGAGTGTGTGTGAGTGTGTTAGAGTGATTGTGTGTGAGTGTGTGAGAGTGTGTGAAAATGTATATATATATATATATATATATATATATATATATATGAAAGTGTGTAAGACAAGTACTGTAACTGGCAACCTATTAATTCCTTTTTTTATGTTCATCTGTAAGTACTGTAACTGGTCAACATGTAATACAATTTTTATTTTTATTGTATTTATTTATTTATTTTTACATTTTAGCTCTCTTACAGTTCACTTAGCCCAGCATTGCAACAAATGCTATTAAATGTATTAAAATTAATTTGTGTAATATGTTGTAAAATGCATTTTAATTTATTATTTTATTTTATTTTGATCTGAAAGTACTATAACTGGTCACCATTTATTTCAAATTTTATTTTATTTTAATTTATTTTCATCTTTTAGGTTTCTTCAGTTCTTTTAGCCCAGTGTTGTGACAAATTATTTTATTTTATTTGTTTTGTTTTTGTGTTATTTTATTTTATGTTCATCTGAATGTACTGTAACTAGTCACCTTATAATTAAATGTATGTCTAGTTTATTTATTTATTTATTATTTATTTATTATAAGTGAAAAAAAAATAAAAATAATAAGTGGCATGACATATGGCCAAGTATGGTGACCCCATACTCGGAATTAGTGCTCTGTATTTACCCATCCAAAGTGCACACACACAGCAGTGAACACACACCCAGGGAGCAGTTGGGGGTTCGGTGCCTTGCTCAAGGGCAGCACAGTCGTGGTATTGAAGGTGGGAGAGAGCGCTGTACATTCACTCCCCCCACCTACAATCCCTGCCGGTACGAGACTCAAACCCACAACCTTTGGGTTATGAGTCCGACTCTCTAACCATTAGGCCACGACTTCCCCTTGTACTTATATAAGTATATACATTATGACAAATGCATATTATTTATTTATGTATTTATTTTATGCTCATCTGTAAGTACTATAACTGGTCAGCATTTAATTACTTCTGACAGTTTACGTAAACAGCCCAGTGCTGTGACAAATGCATCAAAAAAAGGGGGGGGGGGGGACTACAGAGAGAGATCTTTTATAGAACCTGCCATGACAAAACAGGCATTTTTTTTTCAGACAGCATGGATCCTCTTCACTCTATTTTGTGTGAATTTATCATTGCTCTTTTCATCTTTGGTTTTGGTCAAATGAGAGGCTGTTAGTTTATATCTCAAGAGTTTCCCCAGAAAACTAATCAAGACATTTTTTGGAGAAATTAAAGATGAAAATGTTATAATGTTAAAAATAATGTTAGTGACAGTGTCATCAAATGAAGAAGCTTAGACCAGCCCGTGGCTATATGAAGTTATTTTAAACAAAACACTGCTGACTGTTTGCATAGTTGGCCAAGACAGATATATGAGATAGCCTTTACATGTATTAATGATGTAAACAAGTTCTTCTGAAAGTGAGCGATAAGAGCAAACTCTTCATATACACTGCACATTTGTTTCACAGTGATGAGTGGTTTTAAAATAATATTACAGAACCTAAGTCCTCTGAGGGGAATATTTTATTGCTCAGATTTTGCACTTTCATAGTTCAGAAGGCTTATTTAATTTCTTTGAATAAGTAATTTAGTCTCAGATGTTTATCCTAAAATTACATATAAAATCCTTATATAAATTCCTTATATGAATAAAAAGACACAAATGCTGACACACAGAAAGAGCCATTGACTTGGTTAACTTATTTTATGATTAGATAGATAGATAGATAGATAGATAGATAGATAGATAGCTGACGGACGGACGGACGGACGGACGGACGGACGGACGGACGGACGGACGGACGGACGGACGGACGGACGGACGGACGGACAGACAGACAGATAGACAGATAGATGATAGAGAATTTTTGTCATGCATTTAAATATACTTGCAATTACACATTAGTCATGAATGAAGTTGCAATTTAGTTTATGTAAAATATATTATAACTTTAAGTGAAATAGGAAATAACACATTACAGTTAAAATGATAATATAATGAAAATTATAATATAATGTGCTTTGTTAGTATGTTAGTCAACGCACATTAAAATAAGCATACGTCTTTAAAGCACAACAAAAGATTATTAAACATAATTATTTAACATGTACTTTAAAGTAAAACTTTGAATTTGACATTATTACAAAGTGTGCTTTTTAAAAGCCTACTTAAATGTGTTAAGAAACACGGTCATGAAAGTCTACTCTCTTTAAGTACACTTAAGTTGCCTTTTATGTTATTAATATTATCTGCAAGTACAGATTTTTTTAAATATACTTTTAAGATTTGAAGTGCACATTCAGTAAAATGAAGTGCATTTTTTATTTTTATTTTTTTTTTTTTTTAATAGTTTGTTCTGGGAATATCTGATGAAAAATGTTCACCACTCTCATGACAATGCAAAAATGCATACAATACATTGTAATAAATGATGTCATTTTAATGGTAAAAGACTGTATAAACGCTACTGTAAAAGCCTGTTACTTAATTGTAAGTTTCCATACTATATATGCAGGAAAAACTGTAATAAATCTAACTGGAGATTGCATGTAATTTTACAGTAAAATAACGTTAAATGTACAGTTTGTTGAAGTGAAAAAGAACAATTTATCTTATAATCTACCATGAAAACTATAAATTGACCATTCCAGAATTCCCCCTGTGACACTTCACATTTGATGGTATTTCATTTAAATAATATTGTGTTTATTAATATTTTTTGTTATTAATTATATGTTAGAGGTTTATTTTACAACTCATGTTGTTTAATTCATGTTTGTTGCATTAGTTTAATGTAATGTGTGATATGATGATGGTGTTTTGTATTTGTGAGTACGACACGGTGTACCTTCTATAGTATTTACTTCAGCTTGGGAAAAAGCAACTTTCAAGGTTTCTCTTTACCACCTGTGTTATGGATGTCAGTATATGTTAAAGGATCAAAATAGATTTGAGTAGCAGCGTGGCTTTGCTAATTCAACAGAAAATGACTGCTGGATTTACTGCTTAATATTATTTGTTTGTTTGTAAAATGTACAGGTTGTTTTGTAAATGTGTTTACATTTTTGCTGTATTTTTACAGAATTATTCTGGAAATCACAGCTGCTTGTTATTTCTGTAAAACAGACAGGATTTATTTTTGTATTTTTGTAAGTGTACAATGAAATTGTAGATATTGCAAATCTTGGCTCATACTTTTGTCTATTACAATCATGGTTATGTTTACTTTTTGGGTGTATGTTTTATACTACTCAATTGTTACGATTTAGCATTTAGTAAGTTTAATTTGAAATGTGATATCTTAACTATACCCAGTGAGAGATATTGTTGATATCTCCTCTGAAATTCAAGATTTCAGACAAGAAGAGATGACTAGGATCTTTATCTCAAGAGAAAAATCTAAGCAGAAAGTGACCTACCTGTTCTCTATTTAATCTCATTACTGTCTGTGAGAAACAAGTAATAGTTGCTTTCGTGATTTTTCTTTCTCACGGGTATCTCTGTAAAACCGTGGTTACTTGGTCAAGAAGACAAGATTTGAGGCCAGCTTCAGCGATGATTTCATTGGACCTCACATCTCGAGCTGTCGGCAGCCATGTTAGCATTAGCAACATCCAATAGAGTCCTCTCAGCAAATCTCTTTTCAGGCCGGAGCGTTTGCGAAGACCCTCCGCAGTCGCTGAGTGAAGTAAGAAAACAAACCATTGGAGTTAATGGGCGAGAGCCACAGTCCCATGACTGTATATTTACTTATGTCAACTTCAGACGCTGGACTCTGATTACATCTATTTATGACAATCTGTCGCAATTAATCCGCCGAATAAACACGGTCCCAGGTTCACGGGCAGTCAGAATCGTCATTCAGTCGGCTCCCGAAATGAGCTTTATGATTCTGATACGATATTAGTTAATAGTGAAAATCAGCTGAGATGATCCAGTACGCCGTCACATTCCAACTTTGTTTGGGAGAAGCATTTCTTAATGAAAAAGTAATCTTGAAAAAAATCACAGTGCCTAATTTTTTCTGTGCCACACAAACAAGTCAGAGGGGGTGATGAACGAGCGCGCTCTGCGCAGGGTCATCCATCACCTTCGCTGTCCGTTTGCCAGCGGGAACGTGACAGGAACGGTCAAATAACGTTTAACACACGGGACCCGGTGTTGGGGGGGAGATTACTACTGTCAGGGCCATAATGGATTAGCCTAGGCCAGCCAAGCAGCAGCCAATCAGAAGCCAGCGGCCACATTAGCATAGCTATCAGAGAGCCAGCCAGTCGGCAACGGGGCAAACTTGATTGACAGATGGAGGTGGCCACCCGGCAGACATGCAGCCAGACTGAGGCCAAACAGAGAAGCCAATTATGGAAGGATGCAAGGACATTCATCATTCAGTTAGACACCTGTCCGGCCCTCACAAAGGAGAGAACCTCCATCCCTGCGCACAGAAGATGCTCATTAGATTGGACTGGAGGAAATAAAAGAAAACCGGTGGTTCATTGTCAGAGCACAGTGCAGTAAGACAAATGGAGGGCTGGTCTGAACACTGACGGCTGGCAATCCACAGACGTGAGGACGTATAAATGGAAGACCCTAGCTCTTCACATTTACTCTTTTGTTTTACCCTGTAGGCATCTCTCTCTCACTTTCATTCATCTGCATCCTCTCTCTCCTCACATCCTGCTCTCAACTTAACTGCACAAACTCTGTGTTTTTATCAGGGGAGGTATTTTGAGGGAACTCCATGTAGGTCTAACCATCAGCCTGCCCTTCAGTTGTTTGTGGAACGCTGTGAGTTCACGCTTAACGTCAGATTCCTCGACACAGAGTGATGATACAATTTTAGCCGTATCCCCAGCAATGAGGTGAGCTTGAATGACGGGTGGAGGTTGCAAAACTGCATGTAATTCAGCATCCCCACAAATATGCAGCTCCCTTAGTTTGTGTCGCCACAAAATCCAGCAAGCCATATTAATACAGCAACTCTTCTACTGGTTTGATGTACAAGGGTTGACGACATGATGATTTTTGTATTATTTGACATGATGATTTATCATTATTAATTTAATCATGATCTGTCCATGGTCTTTCTTTTCTTATTTCTTAGAAAAAGTAAGTAAATAAATTAATGAATGAATAAACAGTGCTGTCATGTGGTGTGACCAACAAAGTCATGTGAGAAAGCTTCAGGGAAACCTTATTAAGCAGCTTGGCATAATCTTTTATTATTATGTCTTAGAAAAAAAGTTACACATATTATTCATATTTAAAACAAAATGTGGTGCAACAAACATGCAGAGACATGCTAACTAACTAACTAACTAACTAAATAAATAAAAAACAAGGTCTCTTAAAATATCAAATAATTTAATCTTATATATATATATATATATATATATATATATATATATATACAGGTGCATCTCAATAAATTAGAATGTCGT
>NW_015552846.1:118003-124360 GCF_001515605.1 Sinocyclocheilus anshuiensis | reverse complement strand
TTATTGAGATGCACCTGTATATATATATATATATATATATGTAATATGGCAAGGTTGGTTTAGGTTGTAAAAAAAAGTGTGATAAGCCCCCCAAAAAATGTAAAGATATATATGAACAAATAATTCATGATATTTTTTTAATTATATACCCTGGAAAATATATTTTAAAACTTTTTTTTTAATATACATATACAGTATATAAAGTTGTGAGGAAAAATTTTTGTTACTTTCTACCTGACAGTTACACCACATGACATTTTTAGAGTCATTATATGTAAACTTTTCTTGAACATGGTAAGGGGAAAAAAAAGTAAAAATGTGTACGTTTTTTAAAAACTTGACACATGCTTTTTAAAAAGATTATCATGTCAAATCTCATATTTTTCCTTTTCTGAGCGCCAATTATAATAGCAACACCTGTTAATTTAATATCAGGTACAGACAGGTCATAAGTATTGTTCTGTAATGTGGATTACTGCATTTCCCAACAACTACTACAAATAAACACTTACTGCCGCTGCACATGCGTACACGCCAGCAAGAAACATTGTTCTTTCCTCAAAATTGATTCTAGAAGATTGATCTTGTCTGGCTGGCCAATCGGTTTCTCATTGGGGTCATGCCTCATTGGTGTGGGTTCCACCCCCTCCACTGATAAGTCCTTCGCTGCAGAGAAATTAACAAACGTTTGACATTTGTTCCACGTCCCATTGCTCAATAGCCAAGGCTGAGCACATGTTTAATCAACATTCATGTCCCCCAGGGAGCTCTGAGCTGCTTGCATGATCACCCTCTGCCACATTACCAGCCTGTTCCCGGTGCACCCTGGGATTCCGGGGCAGACAGTTGGCACAAACGAACCGGCCAAGGGTGAATCCACATGGGATTTCCATGTGGGCGTAAATATTGTCTTTTCACTCCATACTGTATTAAAGAACAAACTACACCCAGGGCCCATGTGGTTTGATTGAAACTCCAATGTTCTGCTGGAGCAAATGTCACTCACGCATGAGCACCCTGGTCGGAGCCCATGCTGAGAAAGAGCTAGCATCAGGAGGATGATGGTATATGGTGTCCGCGCAGTGATGTTCGGCATTGCAAGAGGTGCATAAGCAAATAGGGAAGGGAGTTACAGACAGACAGCAAGACAACGTGGGCAGATCCATTCTCAACATTTGGACGATGTGAGCTTCTGTTATTTCAGAACAGCTTTGAGGAATGAATGGCAATGCTAGTTCATAGATGACTGGAGACCAGGATCAAAGCTGTTCAAATTAAAATAAGCACCATGGGATTTGCTCATTAAGAGCTTGGAGTTTCCAGAGGTTTCTTCCCTACTTGAAAATAAAATTATGACAGCTGAGTCAATTTACACCATAGAATGAATACATGGAATAACCCGACCCTATGAGAAAATGTAACTGTTGGCGATTTTGTATGAATTCATGATCCATATAAAATGGTTTGATTTTTTTTAGAAAAAAAGCATGAAGGTCCACCCCTAAACCTACCAATCAGTGGAGTGTAAGCGGGTTGTACAAAAATGTATGAATGAGAAAAATCCTATTAAGTAGTATCACTGTCATGTGGTGCGACCAACAAAGTCATGTGGTCCAATCATGCAAAAGCATGACGTAAACTCTTTAATGATGAAAATGTTTTTAATTTATAAATTAAAATTAATTATAATAGTTTTTAGGGCATAAAGTCAAAATTGTCAAGGTGGTACAACTGTCCTGTACAATTTACACCACCATGGGCACATATTAGAATAAATACGCTTATTAGAATAACCTGACCTTATGATCATATGAAAACGCATGAAAGAGATCATACGTATTAGCCACCAATTTACCAAAATGTAAAGCAGTTACATTTGCCATTAGAGTGTGTTGCTACAGTTTGAGGTTCACAGATACATAAAAGCGCACAAACGCACATCCAGAAAATTGTTCCATGCTTCACAATAACATATCCGTACAAACACACTGAGGACAGGCTATGGTAATTCAGCTCTCCATGTGGAGAATTACATCAGTATGGGTGTGCGGTGCAGATCCTGTATAAGTGGATGTGCCAGAGGATGATGAATGACTGAGTAAATACCCAGCATCCCAAGAGCCCTGATACAACCAGCCCAAACCCCCATCCATCTGAGCCTGGTCCGCATCACCTCATTTGTCAAGGAAAACCATTTTCTGTGCAGCCGAGCAGCCAGTTTGGGGTTACCGCTCTCTCCCTTATTACAACCGAGGGGATGCATGGAGGTCTCGTACACTTCTTAGGAATTCCTTTCATGATTCTACGCAGCGGTTTTTAAGAGATTCCAAGAATTGCATTTTTGTTTAATCGGTAGACATCCCTTGGTCCCTATTTATCAGCTTGCTTTTGCCACTTTAAAAATTATATAGGTCTGCAAGTGCTACTATGTTGTGTATATGCGAGCAGGTAAAAAAAGAGAGAGAAATAGCAAAGTAAATGCAAATAAATATAAATGATAATAATAACAACTACATGAAAATTAGATTTTTAAAATTGTCTGAAGAAAAAGAAAGTGGTGCATGACCCTGCAAAACTCACCACCACAATGCTGTGGTTTTGGGATTGGTTGCTATGCTGCTGTGGTTAGGGTGGGCTGGGTGGTTGCTAGGGCGTTCTTGTGGTTTCTATCTTGGTTACTAACCCATATCTGAGTCTCTGAGATATTCAAGTCCTTAGATATATGTCGGGTCCTCAGTTCAGTGTGGCTACAAGATTATTTTCCTCATTTTATTATGAACCATTTTTGTCTAGAATGTGAAAGTAAATTTTTATGGAGGTAAAATGTGTATAAATTTTTAAGTTCCCATTTACTCCAACAGCAATATATGTATGTATGTATATATATATATATATATATAAATCCCCTAGTGGATTCTGACACTTTCCAAAAGAGGAATAATAGAGATTACAACAGAGAAAGATATAAAATTTGCAGTTATTCCGCAGCAGTGAATACTATTTTTGTAATTTAAAAGCAATAAAATAAACTATATAAAGAATACTAATACTAATAAATAATCAATTCTACTAAAACGTAATACAAATAAAGTATCGCTATATTAGCCTAATTATTCGGAAATGCGTCAGTGGGCAAAATCCCAAAAATCCCCAATAGTAACTAAGAGCATATAGGCCTAATGGTGTTGGTTTCCTTACCGAGTACCACTAATGACATGACTGGAATTTACAATAATAAATAGAATGCACTGCGTTGTAATGTAATTACCAGGAAATAATGATGCAGGGTTTCAATGGTTCTTGTACAGTCTGTATGCATGAGGTCTTATCATAAAGCCCGGGTGTGTGTGAATGGTATTTAGGCTCGAGCTCGGCACAAGCACAGAGAGAAACAAAGACTGAAAGCCGTCGTCATTAATCTTAGTCAGTGGCCGGTGCTGGCGCAATCTGCATGACCGGGGCAGTGACAAATGCCACTATGTGACTGCAGCGTCCAACCTCCCCAGCTTCATATCCCGTTAATGTCACATCCATCAGGCCCGAGCCGCAAATGCCACTATGTGACTGCAGCGTCCAATCTCCCCAGCTTCATATCCCGTTAATGTCACATCCATCAGGCCCGAGCCCCTCGCGCCATGTCGCAGAAAATTCAACTGCTTCCAGATAAGGTCTAATTGCATGGACAAGCGCGCGGTGACGGGGTGGTTGCACAAACTGTGCTTCTCTTGCGTGTGACTTCTTTGAAATATGCACCCCCTTATTTAGAGGATGGTTTAAACAGGACATATTTAAAAGCAATATTTCATTAAAACACTCTGAACTTTGAAAAGGATACCTTAAATACCGCAAACAACATACCTTCGATTGAAGATTTGCATTATTTTGGCCAAACTAAGGAAATTGCACTGTGTATTAGCCTACTGTGCCCACGAGGAGTATTTGTAATTATTATTTAAAAAAATAAAAGTTTTAAGTGTTTTAAAATTGTTTTCAGTGTCTGAGATGGTTATCGATGGATACAACTGTATTTATTTAACTAAACTCACCTTATGCTAGGTTACACAAAGCTGAACTAGGCTACATTGCTTTTCTTGTTTGTGCCTTGATCCTGCCATACAGCTTAACACTGTCATCTAGTGGTCAAGCTCTGCTTGTAAGAATTAGCTGTCTAGTTTCAAGGTTAACAAAGCATTTTAAAATCAAATCAAATCAAAAATGATAGAATACACTGCCTTTATTACAAATTACAAAGCCCTCTCAGGCAATATTAGGCTATATTAGGCTACTGGTAAACTGGAACAGCCGTCAAAAAGATATCAACTTTATAGTACAGCCCAGAAAGTTAGGACTGTTTACATTTCCTTTAAGATAAAACTATGGTATTTGTTGGTCATCAAAAGGGCATACAAATAGGCTATAGCAATGTACAGTTAACTTATATACCCTATATGAAATTGAACGGAATGTGTAAAGAATAACTCAAATAGGAGTAAACATAACATTTGTATGAATAAAAGCCCATGTAGGGGTGAATGACAAGGTTAGCCTTAAATTAGGGTGACCATACGTGCCATTTTCCCAGGACGCGTACTGGCCAGGATTTCTATATTGCCTAAAATATCTAGGTTTGGGCTTTGTTTGCGTGTGCAGACCGATCGGTGTATGACATCAAAATACCTCGAGAGCATTTTGAAAGCATAAGGAACCATCTGTATGGTACTTTGATGTCATACACCGATCGGTCTGCACACGTAAACAAAGCCAAAACCTAGATATTTTAGGCAATATAGAAATCCTGGCCAGTACGCGTCCTGGGAAAATGGCACGTATGGTCACCCTACTTAAATGCTATACATAAATATACATAAGTATAGATAAGTATATCCCACCAAGCAAAAGTCAAATGTATTATTAAAGCAGTTGTTAATAATATGTGCAAGAAAACTGGAATAAAGCGTCAAAAAAGCATCCAACATAAATTGGGGATTGAAAGGAGCACATACAGAAACAGAAGGGAAGATATAGCCTAGCCTAATATCCTGTCTTCATATTGAACATGTCATCCTTAATTATTTTCTGCACATTATGGGGAAAGTGAGTCACTTCTAAATTTACTGTTGAACTCTTCCATTGTGAGCCATATAATAGACAAAGAATTGAGCTTGTTCACAATATAGACATTATATCATAACATTAAAGAATCTATTTCAGACAGAAACAGTCAAGAACGTACTGTATAACTTTCTGTTAAAATATGTATGAGACACAGGTTTGATTAATGTGATTTAGTTTAGTTTAGTTTAGTTTCTCCTCTATCTAGTTTTCACACCCCATCCCAGTAGGTGGCGGTATTTCACATTAAGCTGGTGCCAACCGCCACAAAACGTGGAAGAAGAAGAAGAAGAAGTAGCGTCTATTATCATAAGAACCAGTGCGAGCGAGGACAGAACAGTTGTTGATGAATTGTTCCTTGTAATTATGTATTTCTATCGGAAGTCTGTTGTTGTCAGTTTCGAACACAAACGTCCAAAATTATGACAAATTTAGCAATTCGTCTCTCGACTTAACATCAGGGAATTCCTGCGGGTAAGGTTAAGTTATTGCTAAATTAATTCTTAAGTTTCCACTTCGTGTTAATTTCGCCCCCTGGAAATGTTCTGCTTGTATTTTAGCTACATTGCTTTTCTTGTTTGTGCCTTGATCCTGCCATACAGCTTAACACTGTCATCTAGTGGTCAAGCTCTGCTTGTAAGAATTAGCTGTCTAGTTTCAAGGTTAACAAAGCATTTTAAAATCAAATCAAATCAAAAATGATAGAATACACTGCCTTTATTACAAATTACAAAGCCCTCTCAGGCAATATTAGGCTATATTAGGCTACTGGTAAACTGGAACAGCCGTCAAAAAGATATCAACTTTATAGTACAGCCCAGAAAGTTAGGACTGTTTACATTTCCTTTAAGATAAAACTATGGTATTTGTTGGTCATCAAAAGGGCATACAAATAGGCTATAGCAATGTACAGTTAACTTATATACCCTATATGAAATTGAACGGAATGTGTAAAGAATAACTCAAATAGGAGTAAACATAACATTTGTATGAATAAAAGCCCATGTAGGGGTGAATGACAAGGTTAGCCTTAAATTAGGGTGACCATACGTGCCATTTTCCCAGGACGCGTACTGGCCAGGATTTCTATATTGCCTAAAATATCTAGGTTTTGGCTTTGTTTACGTGTGCAGACCGATCGGTGTATGACATCAAAGTACCATACAGATGGTTCCTTATGCTTTCAAAATGCTCTCGAGGTATTTTGATGTCATACACCGATCGGTCTGCACACGCAAACAAAGC
>NW_015552846.1:106055-117945 GCF_001515605.1 Sinocyclocheilus anshuiensis | reverse complement strand
TATCTATCTATATCAATATTTGTTTTCTTTTTTTTTTGTGCAGAGAATGTGATGTGCTTGGTCAGGTTTTATAAAAAAAAATTAAAAAAAAACTGATCTGATCAATTAAATGAATGGCTTAGAGTGGCAGAAGTCTGAAATAACTGCAAATGGACAACAGATGGTTGCTGCACAGATGCTTTTGACAACCTACATGTGATGGAGGGGCTTTCCTTGAGAACTAGATGTCTCAGCACTGACATCAAAATTTATCAATAAAAGGTTGACAAAAATACAAATGTATTTGTACTTTTGAAAACCAAAGTGTTTGAAGAATTAGATGTGCTTAAGAATGGATGCACTAATATTGTTCTGTCTTTGCAGTGTGTGAAGGGAATGCTTAACATTTCAAGCAAGATGTCAACTCAGAGGCAACTTTCCCTTCTAAATGAAGGAGGTTTGGATCTTCACACTGGACAGAGTTCTGCATATTCTTCCAAGCCTTCAGATGGTCAGTGGATGGAGGAAAACCAAATATTTGAGGAGGAACAAGAAGCCAGTGCCACAACACAAAGTGAGGACAAGGATGTAAATGTGAAGGTGTTGCAAAGTAAGAATTCTAATGGAAACAAAAGAGTTCATGATTGCCCCGTGTGCCATAAACAATTTGGTGCTCCATCCAAACTAAAAAGGCATTGTCTTATTCACACGGATCAGAGGCCATTTCAGTGTTCTATATGCTGCCGTGCATTCAGAGAACGCTCTCATCTAAAAGTACACGTCAGAACTCATACAAACCCTGTGAAGCAGAGAACACCATCATTCCAGAGCTATAAGGACAACAAAGTGTCCTGTAGTCAAACATCTAAGTCAAGGTTAAAACCTTTTCCAAAAAACCGAACTGCCCAGAACGTTACCAGTTCAACATATAAACAAAAGACAGCAGCAACAGACTTAATCGAATCTAATTCAGGTACCGTGGGTGTTAAAATTACAAAAGGACATTGGTGCCCTTTATGTTTAAAATGCTTTAAAGCCCCATCAAAGCTCAAACGTCACATTCTGATTCATACTGGGGAAAGACCTTTTAAATGCTCTGTGTGCCCCAAAGCTTTCCGAGAGAAATCACACTTGAAAGTTCACAAGTGTAAGGAAGAATTTAGACTGGAATGCAACTCCATTTTGAGTGATCGGCAAGTGAAAGAGAACAAGATCAAGCAGAATGCTGACGAAGGTGTTGTGTCACCAGATGTAGTCACCCCTGCCGGAAAAAGGATATTTCCAGTATCCAAGTCTTCTGATCGCATGTGTATGCTTCAACTGAAAAAGAAAAGTGGATATCAGTGTGAAATATGCTTGAAGAAATTCAGTTTTCCCTCAAAACTAACTCGACACCTGTTTGTTCATTTTGACGTCAAGCCTTACACTTGCACAATCTGCAGAAAGTCATTCAAACAGGCCTATTATCTCCAGAAACACCTCAAGGTACATACAGGAAAAAGAAACAATAAATCTAGGTTGAGTAGAGTCCCGCAGAAGCACGAGGCCAAACCTCCAACACCTGGAGCTATAGAAGGAAAAAATAACTGCAGACCGGTTGGTGGTAATGTGTGTTTACCTCAGATATTAGACTCTTTAGAGACCAAAAAGCATAAAAAACTTGAATGCCGAAGCAAGCTCAACCAAAATGTCCCATTGACCGAGTCAAATTCAAGTACCATAGAGATTAAAAGCTCTGATGCTTTGAACAATACTCAAATGCAGATCACAACCTCCAGCCCAAGTTACCTTAAGCACAAACAGAAAGGTGTGAATCAGTGCAGCATCTGTCTAAAGAACTTTCCGTATCCTTCTAAGCTCACCAGACATATTTTGAGCCACACAGATAGCAGACCATTTAAGTGCCAAGTGTGCTTGAAATCATTTCGATATCAGGGCCATTTGCAGCTTCACGTGAGGATCCACAAAAAAAAGGGTTGGAATATAATTGCTGGTCATTTGGAACATGATCATACAGTTTCTTTTAGTAATGCTGAAAAATCTAAAGACCAAGATGTGCAAATATCCAAACAAGATGGAGCTGAAGACTCTGCTACAGCTCACCAAGGTCAAAATATGGTTATAGAGTCTCAAAAAATGAGTGGTGACTCCAGTGATTCCATTGTATATTTGCAAGATTCCCTTCTAAATGAAGGTTTGGATCTCCACACTGGACAGAGTTCTGCATATTTTTCCAAACCTTCAGAAGGCCAGTGGATAGAGGAAAACCAAGAAACTGAGGAGGAACAAGAAGCCAGTGTCACAACACAAAGTGAGGACAAGGATGTAAATGCAAAGGTGTTGCAAAGAAAGAATTCTAATGGAAACAAAAGAGTTTATGATTGCCCCGTGTGCCATAAACGATTTGGTGCTCCATCCAAACTAAAAAGGCATTGTCTTATTCACAGGAATCAGAGGCCATTTCAGTCTTCCATATGCTGTTGTGCCTTCAGAGAACGCTCTCATCTAAAAGTACACGTCAGAACTCACAATGTCCCTGTGAAGCAGAGAACACCATCACTCCAGAGCTACAGAGACAACGGTGTGTCCTGTAATCAAGCATCTATGTCAGGGTTAAATCCCTCTCCAAAACAACCAACTGCCCAAGATGATACCAAGTCAACAGATAAAGAAAAGTCAACAGTGCACCAAGATCAAAATATGGTTGCAGAGAATATGGCATCTCAAAAAATGAGTGGTCACTGCAGTGTTCCAGATGTATATTTGCAAGATTCTCTTCTAAATGAAGGTTCAACTGAAAAAGAAAAGTGGATATCAGTGTGAAATATGCTTGAAGAAATTCAGTTTTCCCTCAAAACTAACTCGACACCTGTTTGTTCATTTTGACGTCAAGCCTTACACTTGCACAATCTGCAGAAAGTCATTCAAACAGGCCTATTATCTCCAGAAACACCTCAAGGTACATACAGGAAAAAGAAACAATAAATCTAGGTTGAGTAGAGTCCAGCAGAAGCACGAGGCCAAACCTCCAACACCTGGAGCTATAGAAGGAAAAAATAACTGCAGACCGGTTGGTGGTAATGTGTGTTTACCTCAGATATTAGACTCTTTAGAGACCAAAAAGCATAAAAAACTTGAATGCCGAAGCAAGCTCAACCAAAATGTCCCATTGACCGAGTCAAATTCAAGTACCATAGAGATTAAAAGCTCTGATGCTTTGAACAATACTCAAATGCAGATCACAACCTCCAGCCCAAGTTACCTTAAGCACAAACAGAAAGGTGTGAATCAGTGCAGCATCTGTCTAAAGAACTTTCCGTATCCTTCTAAGCTCACCAGACATATTTTGAGCCACACAGATAGCAGACCATTTAAGTGCCAAGTGTGCTTGAAATCATTTCGATATCAGGGCCATTTGCAGCTTCACGTGAGGATCCACAAAAAAAAGGGTTGGAATATAATTGCTGGTCATTTGGAACATGATCATACAGTTTCTTTTAGTAATGCTGAAAAATCTAAAGACCAAGATCTGCAAATATCCAAACAAGATGGAGCTGAATACTCTGCTACAGCTCACCAAGGTCAAAATATGGTTATAGAGTCTCAAAAAATGAGTGGTGACTCCAGTGATTCCATTGTATATTTGCAAGATTCCCTTCTAAATGAAGGTTTGGATCTCCACACTGGACAGAGTTCTGCATATTTTTCCAAACCTTCAGAAGGCCAGTGGATAGAGGAAAACCAAGAAACTGAGGAGGAACAAAAAGCCAGTGTCACAACACAAAGTGAGGACAAGGATGTAAATGCAAAGGTGTTGCAAAGAAAGAATTCTAATGGAAACAAAAGAGTTTATGATTGCCCCGTGTGCCATAAACAATTTGGTGCTCCATCCAAACTAAAAAGGCATTGTCTTATTCACACGGATCAGAGGCCATTTCAGTGTTCCATATGCTGTTGTGCCTTCAGAGAATGCTCTCATCTAAAAGTACACGTCAGAACTCACAATGTCCCTGTGAAGCAGAGAACACCATCACTCCAGAGCTATAAGGACAACAAAGTGTCCTGTAATCGAGTATCTAAGTCAAGGTTAAAACCCTTTCCAAAACATCTAACTGCCCAAAACAATGCCAGTTCAACAGAAAAACAACAATCAACAGTTCACCAAGATGAAAATATGGTTACAGAGAATATGGCGTCTCAAAAAATTTGTGGCGACTGGAGTGATTCAGCTGTATATTTGCCAGATTCACTTCTAAATGAAGGAGGTTTAGGTCTTCGCACTAGACAGAGTTCTGCATGTTCTTCCAAACTTTCAGAAGGCCAGTGGATGGAGGAAAACCAAGAAAATGAGGAGGAACAAAAAGCCAGTAACCCAACACAAAGTGAGGACAATGATGTAAATGTGAAGGTGTTGCAAAGTAAGAAATCTAATGGAAACAAAAGAGTTCATGATTGCCCCGTGTGCCATAAAAGATTTGGTGCTCCATCCAAACTAAAAAGGCATTGCCTTATTCACACGAATCAGAGGCCATTTGAGTGTTCCATATGCTGCCGTGCCTTCAGAGAACGCTCTCATCTAAAAGCACACGTCAGAACTCACAATGTCCCTGTGAAACGGAGAACACCATCACTCCAGAGCTACAGAGATAACAAAGTGTCCTGTAATCGAGCATCTAAGTCAAGGTCAAATCCTTTTCCAAAACAACCAACTGCGCAAGATGATACCAAGTCAACAGGTAAAAATAAGTCAACAGTGCACCAAGGTCAAAATATTCTTACAGAGAATATGTCATCTCAAAAAATGATTTGTCACTGCAGTGATCCAGATGTATATTTGCAAGATTCTATTCTAAATGAAGGAGGTTTGGATCTTCACACTGGACAGAGTTCTGCATATTCTTCCAAACTTTCAGAAGGCCAGTGGATGGAGGAAAACCAAGAAAATGAGGAGGAACAAGAAGCCAGTGTCACAACACAAAGTGATGACAAGGATGCAAATGTGAAGGTGTTGCAAAGTAAGAGTTCTAATGGACAAAAAAGAGTTTATGATTGCCCTGTGTGCCAGAAACGATTTGGTGCTCCATCCAAACTAAAAAGGCATTGTCTTATTCACACAAATCAGAGACCATTTCAGTGTTCCATATGCTGCAATGCCTTCAGAGAACGCTCTCATCTAAAAGCACACGTCAGAACTCACAATGTCCCTGTGAAGCAGAGAACACCATCATTCCAGAGCTACAGAGACAACAGTGTGTCCTGTAATCGAGCATCTAAGTCAAGGTTAAAACCCTTTCCAAAACATCTAACTGCCCAAAACAATGCCAGTGCAACAGAAAAACAACAATCAACAGTTCACCATGATGAAAATATTGTTACAGAGAATATGGCGTCTCAAAAAATTAGTGGCGACTGGAGTGATTCAGATGTATATTTTCAAGATTGTCTTCTAAATGAAGGAGGTTTGGATCTTCACACTAGAGAGAGTTCTGCATATTCTTCCAAACTTTCAGAAGGCCAGTGGATGGAGGAGAACCAAGAAACTGAGGAGGAACAAAAAGCCAGTGTCACAACACCAAGTGAGGACAAGGATGTAAATGCAAAGGTGTTGCAAAGAAAGAATTCTAACGGAAACACCAAGTCAACAGATAAAGAAAAGTCAACAGTGCACCAAGATCAAAATATGGTTACAGAGAATATGGCATCTCACAAAATGATTGGTCACTGCAGTGATCCAGATGTATATTTGCAAGATTCTCTTCTAAATGAAGGAGGTTTGGATCTTTACACTGGACGGAGTTCTGCATATTCTTCCAAACTTTCAGAAAGCCAGTGGATGGAGGAAAACCAAGGAACTGAGGAGGAACAAGAAGCCAGTGTCACAACAAAAAGTGAGGACAAGGATGTAAATGTGAAGGTGTTGCAAAGAAAGAATTCTAATGGACAAAAAAGAGTTTATGATTGCCCTGTGTGCCGTAAACGATTTGGTGCTCCATCCAAACTAAAAAGGCATTGTCTTATTCACACAAATCAGAGACCATTTCAGTGTTCTATATGCTGCAGTGCCTTCAGAGAACGCTCTCATCTAAAAGCACACGTCAGAACTCACAATGTCCCTGTGAAGCAGAGAACACCATCACTCCAGAGCTACAGAGACAACAGACTGTCCTTTAATGGAGCATCTAAGTCAAGGTTAAAACCATTTCCAAAACATCTAACTGCTCAAAACAATGTCAGTTCAACAGAAAAACAAAAGTCAACCGTGCACCAAGATCAAAATATTGTTACACATGATATGCCATCTCAAAAAATAAGTGGTGACTGCAATGATTCAGATTTATATTTCTCAAAAAGTACTAGTCCCTTAGAGAAGTCAGAGGTTGTTTTCCAGTGCAACAACAAATCAGTTTGGGGTATGACCGATAAAACTGACATCTTGCTTGATGGGAAAAAGGCATCTGACGTGCCTTTTGGCAGGATGAGTGACTGTCCACCCAAAACTGACTCATCTCTCCATCACTGTGCTTCTGAATCAAGAATTGAAGAAAAATGGGCACATCACATGGATGATATTAAAGATTGTGTCTTTGTGGACTCGGACACTGTTAAATGTGTCCCTGATTCTTACGAGCCCAGTTCTTGCCTGTATCAACAGAAACCTGATGTGCCCGGACTCAGAGAAATTGTTGTTGTGGGCCTTTTGGACTTTCAAGATCCAGGTGAATGCTTTACCAAACCTCCACATGACCTTCCCGTTTGTCCTGACTGTAGTCAGTGTTTCCCTACGATAAGGAGCTTATATGCTCATAAATGTGCAAACAGATATTCTGAAGGGAAAATAAAGAAATCCCACCAGTGTGACATTTGCTTAAAATTCTTCAGTGCACCATCCAAATTGAAGAGACATTGTGTTACTCACACTGGTCAGAGGCCGTTCCAGTGCACACAGTGTCAGAAGTCCTTCACGCAGTCCCATCATCTGAAAACACACATGCTGTCCCACAGGTAGAAGGGTTACTCTAGGGTTGCCCAAAGATATGACCAAACCAAAAGGGTTTTCACTGTAAATTAGTTGTGTTCGATGTAGTTTTTTGCTAAACAGAAACAGAATTTGAAACCATAATTATTGTAAATAATGTCTTATGACAAATTTTGTTCTTTATTTTATTTTTACATTTTTGGATTTCCTGTTACAGTATGATGTAACCATATATTTGTGTGTGGAAAAAAAAACAACAAGAAATGTAAATTTCCCAATTTAAATGTTGGTTGTTCCATTGTTTTTTTTTTGTTTTAGTTTTTTTTAACAAATAAAGTAATTTGCAGCACTGAAAGAAATGTACATCAGATATCATTACAACATGGCATTTGACCATCTATTTGTAATTTTTCAGACTTATAAACTCTTGCTATTATTCATTCATTTTATTCAGTTGTCTACTACACAATGGTGATCATAGTGTGGTGCCATTTGCAGTAGTTCCATGTATGTCCACTAGATAGTGTAATTTGTTTTCTCACCCTTAGCAATTGTACACTTAATGGTCCACCGCAAATGTCTATATCACTGAAATGATATATCATTATGGCTTTTACAGAGCTACCAATCAGGTATAGTATAGTATATTAGGCCTATATATAGTATAGTATGGCTGACATCAATGTATATTCTATATAAAAGCCATAAGCCTATCAACACATATTATACATTACTTTTTAAACTTAACCTTCTTTTTGTAATCTTCTTGAGTCCTTACAGTTCCCTTCAGTAGCCTAGAAGTAATATGAGTTGAGAGGTTAGAGTTTAAGTAGGAAACTATATTAAAAAAAATCATAGGTCAATCTAACCAAATATTTCCTTAAAAGAGGAGTGTTTGTTTATTTAATTATTAGATTATTTTTACTTCAGCAACCCAAAGTCCAATCATAATAATGGCTCATCGCTAACAAGAAATCACTCGAATTCTAATGGAAACAAAAGAGTTTATGATTGCCCTGTGTGCCATAAACGATTTGGTGCTCCATCCAAACTAAAAAGGCATTGTCTTATTCACACAAATCAGAGACCATTTCAGTGTTCTATATGCTGCAGTGCCTTCAGAGAACGCTCTCATCTAAAAGCACACGTCAGAACTCACAATGTCCCTGTGAAGCAGAGAACACCATCACTCCAGAGCTACAGAGACAACAGACTGTCCTTTAATGGAGCATCTAAGTCAAGGTTAAAACCATTTCCAAAACATCTAACCACCGCAAATGTCTATATCACTGAAATGATATATCATTATGGCTTTTACAGAGCTACCAATCAGGTATAGTATAGTATATTAGGCCTATATATAGTATAGTATGGCTGACATCAATGTATATTCTATATAAAAGCCATAAGCCTATCAACACATATTATACATTACTTTTTAAACTTAACCTTCTTTTTGTAATCTTCTTGAGTCCTTACAGTTCCCTTCAGTAGCCTAGAAGTAATATGAGTTGAGAGGTTAGAGTTTAAGTAGGAAACTATATTTAAAAAAATCATAGGTCAATCTAACCAAATACTTCCTTAAAAGAGGAGTGTTTGTTTATTTAATTATTAGATTATTTTTACTTCAGCAACCCAAAGTCCAATCATAATAATGGCTCATCGCTAACAAGAAATCACTCCTGTAGGCTTTATTCAAGTTTAATAAGTGACTGCTGTACCTGGGGACAAGTTCACCTCACTGGACAAACTGATCTCTATGTTATGCCAAGTTTTAATGGTATGTATTAAACTGATTGGTTTCATTAAAATAGTGGAAAAATAGGGGATTTTGTTTAGTCCTCATGTCACAAAATTAATAAAGTTAGAAAATCATTATGAGAATACACAGCCATGTCACCTCCACTACCTTTAATTCCCAGAAGAGGTGTTTATCTTTACACTAGTATGTCAAAATTTTGGAATATTGCTTACTCGAGAGGGGGGGGGAAATCTTCATTCAACAATCGACCAATCTAATCTTTCACAAGATACTTTAAATATCACATGACAGATCATAAATCTGTTGTGGGTTAGTTCACACTCTTATCAGTATTCAAGTTACATTCTAGGTCACCCTCAGATTAAGCTTTGTTCTCATCATTTACATTTCTCTTGAGGAGGTTAACACAAAGTCTAATCCAATGAAAAGTCTCTATCTGATAGGATCATCAAGTCATTTAGGTCAAATACATTGTTAAATGTCGGCTAATGATGTTTTATGGTGAGACAAAAGGATTTTGTTTATCCCGTCTAATATAGCCACAAATGCTTGTTCAAGCGCTATAATTTCATTTTCATGTATTGCTTTTCTGCTCTTTAAGGCATGACCCAGAGCAATGAGTGGATATTGTCCTGCCAAGCAGATGAACATTTAACATGCAACTCACAACTGGCAGGTCATTAGTGCAACAACAAATGGCTTCACTAATACTTACTATGCTGATTCAGAATTAGGGAACTTGCACTGCGTCCTTTAGCAGACACTTTGGGGACTGCCGCCAGCAGGACCGGTGTCTGAAGCACGAGAAACAACTCCAATCCCATTGGCTCATGTAGCCTGTGACATCACAGACGGGTGCCCGGAAGTATAAGTGGGCACCTGCCAAAGACATCACTTTTGTTGTCTTCATTAGCTGTTTGACAGTGTGTGTGAAGGCGTTATGGAGAAAACCAAGGCAGGTGAGCATTTTAGAAAGTGTGTGCCTCCGTGTCCTAGGTTTCTGACAACTGTGGACACACACAATCTATGTGTTATCTGTCTTGGTGTGGAGCACGCGCGTTCAGTGCTCGAGGGCTCTGAATGTGCTCTTTGTGATAAATTTCCAATGAAAATGCTCAGTTCGTGTTTGTCTCTCTTCTTGAGGGATGAGGGACAAGTGTCTACATCTTGTGGTTCTGTTCCCGCTGCTGCTGAGGCACAGCGTAGACTCAGATCGTGAGGTGAAGACGCAGTCCGCTGCTTTCAGGAAGTTCATTCCCCACCGTCCCAAGTCTTCCTCTGAAACCTCTGAGGGTGCTGGTCCGTCTCCTTCCCCTTATCCCTTTACTTCCCCTTATCCCTTGAGCTTAGCCACAGGGTTTTTAAGTGGACGGTCCTCCTGAGCCCTGCATGTTGCTTTGACTCGTTGTAACATAGTCTTCTGAGGGTACCTGTATTCCTAGCTTGGTTAATGGAGTGACCCTCCTGTTTGGCTGGGTTCCCCATTTTTCTGGTTTATGTTAGTGGCCACGGGCGTCTATGGCTTGCCCCCTTTCTGAAGGAAGGTTCGGTGTATGTCTGTAGCTTCCCTTGGTGCTTTCTCACCGGGCGAACAGGTATGCACCACGGTATGGCTGAGTGGGCATTCCGTTCCCCATAGTGTCTGCTAGAGGATGCAGCGCAAGTTCCCTAGAAGGGGAACGTCTCGGGTTGCGCATGTAACCCAAGAGGGAACGAGACGATGCATCCCCTTACCACGCCTAGGGCTTGCCGGTTTCATGTCTCCTTCAGACAACCAAGTTGGTGACGTGTTTGGCAGGTGCATGCCCTCTTATACTTCCGGGTGCCCGTCTGTGACGTCCAAGACTATGTGAGCCAATGGGATTGGAGTTGTTTCACATGTGCTTCAGACACCGGTCCTGCTGGTGGCAGTCCCCAAAGTGTCCGCTAGAGGATGCAGCATCTCGTTCCCTCTCGGGGAACCATGGTTACATGAACCAGTTCACAAAACAGTTCAGAAATTTACCTAAATCAGTCCAAGCTGTTCTGGACTAATTCTTATGTAGATTCAAATTATGTAGGTTTTAAATGGCTCTATGTTTTTGTGAGCTGAATCATGGATGCAACAACCTGAATTAAATGCAAACAAGTAATATGTACCTGGAATATGTCACGGACAAAATGGTGGCAAAAGAATCACTGAATCATTTTTTTAGCCTTTTCTTAAAATGAGAAATTAACAGTTTGAAAGAACTAATTCATGAGTTACTTTCCATTAGTTGACTCTGCCTAGTCTTTCCCATGTCAGCAAGTGGCAAATCTTGCCAATTAGTAAGGCGAGGCACAGTCTAAGTCAAACACACATCTATTGGGTGTCTTGTCTCATCAGACTTTTTGTGCATCAGTGCAAACCGAGTGAAAGGTTAAGATCCATTTAAGATGAAACAAGTGATAGCCAACTGGGTCTTTTGTGCTATTCTGTGATTGAAGTCAGCAGCTGAATATGGTGAACCTCTTGTGTTGAGAGCAGTTGGTACACTCTGCTAAAGACAGAGCACTGCCTGCAGCATGGATGAAAAAAAGCAATAATATGTCCATTGTTTAGTTCTGATAATTACCATTTATATTTTTGTCATTGGAGTTAATGTCTTCAGCTGTAGCACAGCAAATCATGATGTGCTACAGGACTGAATGGTGTCAACATGTGTAAATTCTCCCTTGCTATATCTGAGCACTCTGGACTGGCTGTCCAAAACCAAAAAATTGTGACCTTATCAGGCTGTGTCTGAAGGTATTACACTTTGATGCAGATCCATATGTCTGCAGTGAAAGATTAAGAAGCTGTACATTTGGAATTTTCTCAAAATGAGAAGCTGAAACTTTTTAGACAAGGTTCAAAGTTGATAACTTCAGAGCTTCGAAAAAAATCCCTCGCTGTAAATCTGAGTTTTTGTTAAACGCTCTATTCAACTAAAATCCCCAGAGCTCAGATGTTCTCATTTTCCTGTAGTGTATGCCCAGTTGTGCGTGTAGGTTCAAGCGCTCTCTCTGTGATGTGAGGATCTCCTTTCAAATCCTTATATCCCTTTTTCATTCCAACAATGGCAGCTCAGTGTCAATAAGACTGTTCCAAAATAACCTCAGACATTGTGGCAGAGGGTTGTATGTTTTTTATTATGAGCCAGTAAAAGATC
>NW_015552846.1:105232-105984 GCF_001515605.1 Sinocyclocheilus anshuiensis | reverse complement strand
CCCCCCCCCCCCCCATGTTAAAATGCCCAAATTTACAGCAGACAAAAATATGTTTACAGCCTGGTACAAAAAGTGGTATATATTCTATATAGCTAATTTTGCCCTTCATGACAACTGTGAGGTGGGTGAATTTTTTTATAACTCGTCTGTTTAAATTATATTAAGCCTTAAAGATATGCATAATTAAGGGCGTGGCCACTTGAGTGACAGGTGGATTTGCATTGCTGTTACCACTGTCTAGCTAGACGGCGTGGTTTCAGCCACCAGCTCCACCCATGAATATTTTTTTTTATACATTTAATAAAAATGAGAGTGGTGCTTGTCTGTGAAAACTGTGCTGCCACAATGCTAAGGTATTATGAGTGGTTGTCAGGTCATTGCAATTTAGTTGCTATGTTTTGAGTGTTTTTTTAAATGTTGCTAGTAATTAAATGCATGTTCTGGGTGATTGCTAGGGTGTTGCAATATGCATTTGATAATATTTTCTAAAAGTATTTAGCATGATTAATGCATTGGATAATTGGTTGTGTTGCTAAGTAGTTAGCTACATGTTCTAGGAGGTGATTGCTAGGGAGTTACTATGTGATTGCTAAGGTGTTCTTAGTGTTTTATCATAGATACGTAGAGGCCACATTCGACCGCTCCAGACACGTTGACAACAATGTGTCATCACTCACAGTAAAAATCAATGAGTTTTCCAAGAAGCCACAACATTGTGTAGCTTCAGGTTGTAAAAACCGCAAAGAGAAATG
>NW_015552846.1:98969-105153 GCF_001515605.1 Sinocyclocheilus anshuiensis | reverse complement strand
TGTTTTTTATAGCATGTTTCTAGTATTGCTAGGCTGTTACTAGCATGTTCTGGGTGTTTGCTACAGTAGGCTGTTGCTATGTGGCTGCTATAGTGTTTTCAGCATAATATTATGTACACTAATTTCTAGTGTTGCTAAGTAGTTACTATCGTGTCCTGGGTTGTTGCTAGGTCATTCCTATGTAGTTGCTAAGGTGTTCTGGGCCAACTAAGACCAGCCTGACCCATGATTCTCTGTCCCATAGAATGGCTCAAATATTTTTCTTTAATGTATGTTTATAGGAAAAACACATGAAAACCATGCCAAAAGAAGTAATAGCAAGTCAGACAATCTGAGGTATCAATCATGTCCATAGTACTATTGGTACACATCTTTATTTGTCAATTCCTGATCCAGTTATAATGAGGATCATGAAATGAGCAAAAGCCATCCCATTAGTCATGTTGTAATACATTCGCTGTGCTGTCAGCCAAAGAGACTTATCTCCACTCTGGATTGGCACCATATAGAGATGCTCTTCCCATAACCCCAGTCCACATCTACTGTTACTTTGTCCCTATAATGAAGCCCCACCCCCCACTCAGCCAAGCCTGGGATGAAGTTACACACATAGGCATTCCAGTGATCTGAAGCCACAGGGTCTCTCTCAGCTGTAGCCCCCAGGGTCCATCTGCTGGCCCTCTACTGTGTGTATGTGTTAGTGGAAATAATAGAAGGTTAAGTGTGTGATGATGCGGGAACGAATCTTTAGAGCTGGGGTGAGAATGAGAGGCATCTCTGAGGGTAGGAAGCCAGGATATTTTGGACAGGCCGGGCCAGGGTCTTTCACTTCAGCAGCAGAGGTTCTGGTTTCAAGGCCGTCCCCTCCTCCTCAAATCACAGAAACCTTACACCACAAGAATTTACTTAATGTGACTCAGCTCCTCAACTTCTCTGACGACCATAGTGGGTCAGGTATTCAAGACTGGGAGGTCATACTGTTGTTTGGATCTCTGAGCTTTGTTGCTGTTGCTTGATTTATTAATGGACCTTTAATAGTACTTGAGGCATTTGATATTTTCTGCTGCTGGCTAAGGAAAGCATCACAATTGCTTATATGAAATACATAATTGCTACACATTCCCCTAAATAACAATTTGGCATATGTTGACCCAAACAGTTTGTGCCATGGACATGAATATCTCAGATCACTGGTTTAAGGAGAGGTGTAGTATTATTTTTCTAAATGAACCTACGGACCAATTATCATAGAGACTCTGCATGGTGTGGCATCTTGTTTGCTTCTTACTTTAAATTCCCAGATACCCTGAAACCACTTAGCAATGCCCTATAATCCAGGACATTCTAATAGCCACACTGCAACTTTATAACAACCTCTCAGATCATATTAGCAAAGTCGTTGAAACGACCTAGAGCACCATAGGAGGCAAACAATATGCTAACAACCACTCAGGGGTGCATTTCCCAAAAGCAACTATGGTCGCAAGTTCCGTTGTTAACAATAGAGTTCAATGGAACTTGCAACCATAGTTAGCTAACTATGCTTTTGGGAAACGCACCCCAGAACATGTAGCAAATTTGTTGCAACCACCCAGAATAACCTAAGAACAGCATAGTAATGTGAACAACTGAAGAACCACATAGCTACATGCTAACAGCCACTCAAAATATGTTAGCAAAATTGTTATTGTTATTATAACCACATATAGAACACCATAGGCCCTGCCTCACAAAGTTAACAACCACTAAAATGTTAGCAAGTTACTACAATCAACCAGTGGTACATTTCCCAAAAGCATAGTTTGCTAACTAGGGTTGCAAGTTGCATTGAACGCTATAGGTAATGACGGAACTTGTGACCATAGTTGCTTTTGGGAAACGCACCTCAGAACAAGGAACTGCAGAGTAACATGCTTACAAAACTCAGAACATATTAGCAAAGTCGTTGCAACTTGTAATTACTTAGAACACCCTAGTGTGCTTGCACTTTACTAAAGTATACTTGCTAAAATAAACTTGAAGTATACTACTTTTTGGTAAGGGCAGTGGGCAAGCACGATTCACATTTACTTCAGAAAATGTCAAAATCTTCAGTTATATGCAAAGGTTGGCACAATTGTGAATTATAAATGGTTTCCTTGGTAACTGACTTTCAGGGTGGCACATCCATTGTCTGTGTGGTCTAAACACTTCCTAGGGAAAATTTGTCACCAGTTTGCTGACCTGTAAACAAACAACAAACTTGACACCTCTTACATCTTGGGTTTTACCGTGCATGGTACTCTCTGCTCTGGGAAGACAGGTGTGTGTGTGTGTGTGCGTGCGTGCGTGCGTGCGTGTGTGTGTTAAGGAGGGGAGTGTGAGCTGTGTCAAACACCCCAGCAGCTGTTCCACAAGTGACCCTCCCCCTGAACACACACATACAAACCTTGTCAAACTAAAAGCAACAAGAAGCAACAGGGAGCTGATGTCTATGAAACAGTTGCTCTATCCTTGTTTAAGTCCTTTACAAATCACAGCAGATGCATCAACATTTGAAAGAAGATTTTAGCCACAAAACTGTTTCAAAACAATCTCAGGAACACTGGACCACACATGAAAAAAAAAAAAAAAAACTTCTCCAGACACCTGGAGTCTCCAAACCAGGAATGGCGAGCATATAGTTTAGATAGTCCATGCACTAATATCTCATATCCAAAAGCTTTCTGTTGGTCAAAGCAAATTTGCCACTTCACTGCCAACTCTTCTCTCGTGGCTTCATGGAATAGTAAAGTGTCCAATGAATGCAAACTCCAGAGTCTTGGAAGTAGTAGGTCATCTGGGGACTTTTTGACTACTGTTTTTCAAATACTATGAATTAAGAAATGCTACTCTTTTGATGTACTGTTTTTCACATCCTATAAAGTATAGAAGTAGCTATCTTCGAATACAGCGTCTTCTGTCTCTGGAAGTCAGTGGAACCAAAAGTGTAGTGTGACTGCTCTTTACGCAAAATTGCCAGTCATGTGGATTCAAATTGAAATGACTGGATTTTGCCAAAAAATTTCCAAACAATGTGCCAGTATCTTTAGTGTTAAAGGTTCTCAAGATATAACAAATGTCATGTTCAGTGCTTGGTAGTTACTGATTACATTTAATCTAAATTACATAATGAGATTCCAAAATTTAAGTACTTGTAATTTGATTAAATAGATTTTTAAAATACTCATAATCAGACTACAGTTACTGTTTTATTGTCTTTCAAACACATTAAAATGCAAAAATTCGCATTATTTCTTATTTACATGTAATGCAGGCATTTTTTCCCAAACGTTTTTTGTCATCTGAACATCTTTCATCTAATATATTCACTTAAAGTACCCCTGAGATTTTAAAATAAATATTTAATAATTAAGTATCACATTTGCATGTTCACGGTTCTCTGACGTTGGTTAATGGTCACATGACATGCAGGTAAACAAATAAAATAATTAATTTTTTAGGAAGTGTTTTATTTCTTTTTATGTTATTTTAAAATTAGTTATTTTATTATTTTTTCATTTTAATTTATGTTGTTCATTTCAACGAATGGAATTTTTCTTTCTTTTTGTATTTTTATGTCAATATGGTACAAGATTATTCTATTTAAATCAATGTGATAAGTGAGTAAGGTCAAAAGAAATCTAAATGTAATCCGATTATATTACTTGAAGTGTGTAATGTAATGGATTACGTTACAAAATACGATTTTTGTCACGTAATTTGGAATCAGTAACGGATTACAATTTTCAAGTAATCTACCCAGCTCTGTCAACATTGCATCAATTACTGATGATCACATACATTTTTATTTAAACTATCAGTCAGTGAGTTATTTAACCATATATTATATGCTTTTACCTTTCAAACACATTCAAATACACACATTTACATTATGTTTTTATTTAATGCAGCTTTGAAGCTCTTTCACCTAATATATTTACTTGAAGTACCCATTGAGATTTTAAGGTAATAAGTTAACAATTAAGTAACACATTTGCATGTTCACAGTTCTCTGACATTGGTTAATGATCAAATGACATGCAGGTAAACAAATAAAATATTTAATATTTTTTAGTATGTGTTTTATTTTGATTGTTGTTATTTTAAAATGACTTGTTTTAATTTTACATTTTTATAATTTAATTAATTATTAGCTACCTTAGGTCAAAAGTAAACTAAAAGAAATAAAATAGTAGTCTGATTATATGACCCAAAATGTGTAGTGGAATGGATTATGCTACTAACTACAACTTTCGTCATGTAATTTGGAATCAGTAATGGATTACAATTTGTAAGTAATCTGCCCTGCACTGGTTATATTTTGTTTACCAACTGCAGTGACACACATCCGGCATATATGTTTACATGAGTGTGTCTACCATACTAGAGAGAAGAAGAAGAGAGAGGGTGGTGACAGGTTATTCCTGTGAAGCTGGCATGAGTTCAGCTCTCCACACATAGAACAAGATCACAGAGAGGCCGTGGATTCAGCAGTCCACACTCCACTATGAAATGTCTGGCTCTCACCCAGCCTTTATTCGAGATTATGTTTGACACAGACCACTCAATCCCCTATCCATCAAACTATGAGTCTGGCCTTTATATACTGAAACTGGTTATTGATGTCTAATTAATTTACTGATTTACTAATTCACAACTATTTCGAGTATTATAACTGGCAACAAGTGTATTTTATTTGGTTTGCCGGACTTGGGGTTGAAGCTTGGATGTCTAACACATATAAATACAGCTGACTGTAATGTAAATTATTGAACGTCAGTTCTGGGGGTCATTCAGAGCGTATGAACATTGCTCAGTACATAGTATTGGATATCTGATTAAGCCTTTTCTGAAATGTGTTGTGTAATGAATGCGCCAATCAATTCATTTCAACGAACCAGTGGATGAAATGCATCAAGTTTCAGATGGCCATGGAGAGGTCTTGCCGACAGCAAGCAACATATCCTGTGACAAGACCAGTCGGCATTACTATCCAGAGAATGTGACCCTAGAATAATAATGTTTCTCTGCTCAATGGAAGCCACAGTTCATCTGAAGATTATGACCTTCAGCTTTCCTTTTTAAGTAACTAATAAGCACAAGAGGTCCTTAAAGGGCAAAGGAGATGCATGTACGTTTCAGAAGAGAGATGTCACGGAAACCATTTGCATAGCCTTTAAGACTAGCTAGGAACACTGCAAACAAAAGATTACTGTTAATTTGGAAAACCATGAGGAGATGCCTTCAACACGAATGTTAAAAAGAGTTTTGAAGTGTGAGTGGATTATTGGAAGAGCTGCAGGAGAAACAGCAAGTAGATTAAGCACAACTGCTGGCCCTTTACAGGCTGTTTTGCTGCTAAAAGGGATTAAAGTTTACTGTAAGTTCAAAGCAACTGTATTGCAGAGGAAAGCAAGTTGTGAAGACTGAATTTTATGGTTAGACTTCATTCTATAGTAACATATATATAAAGAATAGCCTTGATGATTATGAACATTTTTGGGAACATTATCCAGAGAAACAAGTGTTAATGATAAATCCCCTGTGATGTTTGCACTGGTTACTGTACAGTATACAGGCCACCAGGGCACCATACAGACTTTATTAAAGAATTTGCTGATTTTATTTCTGAGTTAGTGCTGGCTGCAGATAAAGTTTTAGTTGATGGTGATTTTAATATCCATGTTGATAATGAAAAAGATGCATTGGGATCAGCATTCATAGACATTTTGAACTCTGTTGGGGTTAGACAACACGTGTCAGGACCTAATCATTGTCGAAATCATACTCTAGATTTAATATTGTCACATGGATTTGATGTTGATGGTGTTGAAATTATGCAGCCAAGCGATGATATCTCAGATCATTATCTAGTCTTGTGCAAACTTCATATAGCTAAAACTGTATATTCTAATCCTTGTTACAAGTATGGTAGAACCATCACTTCTACCACAAAAGACTGCTTTGTAAGTAATCTTCAGAATTGTATAAACTTGTTAAATCATCTAAACCAACAACATGTATGTTAGACCCTATTCCATCTAAGCACCTAAAACTTGACCCCAAAGAACTAGTTAATTACAGACCGGTCTTGAATCTCCCTTTTCTGTCCAAGATACTAGAAAAGGTAGTATCCTCACAATTATATTCCTTCTTAGAGAAA
>NW_015552846.1:85521-98929 GCF_001515605.1 Sinocyclocheilus anshuiensis | reverse complement strand
GAGATATCATCAGGAAACACGGTGTTAGCTTTCACTGTTATGCTGATGATACTCAGCTCTATATTTCTTTGTGGCCCGGCGAAACATACCAATTTGAAAAACTAACGGAATGAATAGTCGATATAAAAAAACTGGATGACGAGTAATTTCTAACTGCTAAATTCTGAAAAAAATAGGTGTTAATTATCGGACCTAAAACCTCCACATGAAATAACCTAGAACACTGCTAGATTAAAGACCCATCTCTTTAACCTGGCTTACACATAACACACTAACACATTTGTAATATTCAAATTTGTTAAAGGATTTTTAGGCTGCATTAAATAGGACAACCAGACCTATTACACCTGTAACACTTCCCATAACACCCGATATACTTGCTACACCGTTAGAAGAATGGCATCTATGCTAATATTAGTCTGTTTCTTTCTTATTCTGAGGTCACCGTAGCCACTAGATCCAGTACATGTCCAGCAGCCCAGATGGTGGATCAGCACCTAGAGATGACCTCTACAGCCTGACTTGACTTGACTTGACTTGACTTGACTTGACTTGACTTGACTTGACTTGACTTGACTTGACTTGACTTGACTTGACTTGACTTGACTTGACTTGACTTGACTTGACTTGACTTGTCTGGAAATACATTTCCAAACATTGACATATTCACACACATGCGGTTCGAGCAAGTATCAAGGTTATTTTTGTAGCAGCCAAATCACCCCTAACACAGCCACAACGAGTTCAAATAGAGGGAACATTAAGCCCTGCTGGCTGACAGATGCTCAGACAGAGAATGTTGGGGATTATGCAAAAAACAACACGTTACATCACTCAGTAGTCACATGAATTTAACATTATGAGAGGGAACGGTCATTACTGTTAGACAGAGTAGCGCAAATTAACATTTCAGTAGAAATCTAGACAGGGCAAGCAGACATACTTTTGCCCCCTAAAAAACAGAAATGGGGCGAAATGCAGATACAGGAGAGAGGAGGTGAACTCAGCAATTTATGGTTAAATATTTTAATAAAGCACACACTGGCAGTGGTTGGTGATGTGACTTCCACAATCCCTATTTAACAATCCTCTATTCATCATTATAACTGTGCTAACCTAAGGGCAGTGGGTCTTTGACGTGGATTTTCAAGAGTGCTGATGTGCTGCCTCAGGTTTGCAAACTGATCTCCTCAAAATTCAGAGCGGCTTCCTATGAATAAATGTATCTTAATCATCGCCTTTAAACAGTTCATGACTCTCGGGCCAAATAAAGCCTCATTGAGTATCTTTGATATACAGTGCAAGTTCCTAGAGCAGACAAATAACCCTACATGAGTTTTGCACTCTGCCTTTCATCTTTCTAAAGCTCAAACACTTCAACTGTGATATAAATGGAAACAAATGGCAGGGACACGTCAGATGAAAGGGCTGGCCTGAATGGGGGATGGATGACAAAACAGCACAACTGGGCATCCTGTCTTGTGTCTTTTCTATTATGTTTTCAGGATTTTGCTCAAATTTAATTGCACAAATGATCATTCTCCCTGATAAATTTCTATTGTCAGTCCCCTCTATATAGATATATCATTGCGCTTCAAATTCTGTTTCCAATACTAACATATGATTTAATTTCAGTCTATTTACTTATCCTAATGTAGTGATATTAAACTGTGTATTATATAAAGATTATGGCTTTCCCTGCTTTTGATAGATAGATAGATAGATATTTCTTGTTTTCATTTAGCTTTTCTGATGTTATAATAATTTCAAATGTTAAATATTTTGTTCATTCATTGTTTACTCTTTCTTTCTCAGATGCGTAGACAAACTCATATTTTGCTTCTAAATGAAAATATCAACACCTTAATGAGACATCGTTAAGTGTAAACGGTGGGTTATTTTTATTTATTTATTTTTTTTTGTTTAAAGGGAAAAATCGCTTATGTTTTGTCATTTATATTTAACGTGCAGATTTTAGGGAAGACATTTCAGCAATGTTCACAGTGATTAATAATGACGTGCTGAAAATCGTGGAATACCATCACTTGCCCCCGCGATGCCTCCCTGCGTCTCTTCCCATACATGGGCGTAGGACCGAATGCCTCGCGGGGGTCTCTCCTCTCCGCGCCCTTCCATTCATGGCCACTCCTCTCTCAATGGCGCTAGGGCTACCAAATAAGGAGGGGGAAGTCCAGCGGGCGCCGGGCCACTCTTGGAGTATAAATTGGCTGCGCCTCAAGGCGCCGTCTACCATTCACGCTCCTGGTGCTGATCTGGTAAGTACAGCTAACGCTTTCCGAAATGTCATACTTCATTTAATGGAATGCTCTTCTGAATGCTAGGATTTAAACTAGGTCAGCTCTGGTGCAACATCACTTGAATTATAATGAATATAATTGACTCTTGAGCTAAACAAACATTTCAGAGGCTTATAGTTGTCAGTTATGAATACTTTGCTGACTATGAGTTAAAAAAAAGTTAATGTTTTTACTTTTGAAACTTGTCAAGAGGATTAGTCAATCAATGATGAGCATGTCAGCATCTCAGGAGGTACAGCACTATGTTCTCCAAAAAGGTTTTTTTTTTTTGCAGTGGTGCCATAGAAGAACAATTTTCAGTTTCCCAAAAAACCTTTCAGTTAACAGTTCTTAAAATAACCTTTCTCTCTCTCTCTCTCTCTCTCTCTTGTGTGTGTGTGTGTGTGTGTGTGTGTGTGTGAGTGTGTGTGTGTGTGTGTGTGTGTGTGTGTGTGTGTGAAGAATTTTTTTTCCACTAATGAACCGTTTCTTCAGTGCAACTTCATGGAACCATTCACTCTCGGTTCCCCAAAGAAACTTTCAGTGAAAAGTTCTTAAAAGAGCCATTTTTTTCTTAGTGAGAAGAACATTTTATAATCTAAATAACCTTTTTGTACTATAAAAAACTTTTTGAACAATGGAAAAGGTTCCATTGATGTTAAAGGTTCTTCATAGAATCAAAGATGCCAATAAATAATCTTTATTTTTAAGTTTGGAAAAGAATTTCAAATGGTTTTGTAGTCTATTCTGCAGAGCAAATGTGAGCTTGTCAGGAATGCAAACATAATGACTCGGATGTTCGCAGTATGTTCATACGTGTATCTGATCTTCATTTAGAACCCCAGCTGACACCATGTGTGACGACGACGAGACCACCGCTCTTGTGTGCGACAATGGCTCTGGCCTGGTGAAGGCTGGCTTTGCTGGAGATGATGCACCTCGCGCTGTCTTCCCCTCCATTGTTGGTCGTCCTCGCCACCAGGTACAATGGTTTTTCAATTAAAAAATGGTCTATGTTATAGGTTTAATGAGGAATATTATACAGTTTGTACTGAACTATTGACATAATCTCTTCTCTAACAGGGTGTCATGGTAGGTATGGGACAGAAAGACTCCTATGTGGGTGATGAGGCTCAGAGCAAGAGAGGTATCCTGACTTTGAAGTACCCAATTGAGCACGGTATTATCACCAACTGGGATGATATGGAGAAGATCTGGCACCACACCTTCTACAATGAGCTGCGTGTGGCCCCCGAGGAACATCCCACCCTGCTCACTGAAGCTCCTCTTAACCCCAAGGCCAACAGAGAGAAGATGACACAGGTAAACTCGCTTAAACATCCTCAAACAGTGCACATTCGCATGACTTTACAAACTCTACAAAAGACTGTTCACCTAGAAAATGAAAATTCTGTCAGTGTAATCATTTCCTCACCTTGTTATTGCAAATATTACAAATACACAAAACATTTATTCTGCTAACTGGACTATAAGGCATGGAGAAATTAAGATATTATAGACATTAACATAATTTTCTGTAAAGCTGCTTTATAAATACATTTGACTTTACAAATGTCTGGCATGCATTCATTTGCAGATCATGTTTGAGACCTTCAACGTTCCCGCCATGTACGTGGCCATTCAGGCTGTGCTGTCACTGTATGCTTCTGGCCGTACCACTGGTGAGTGTGGTATTTGTGAATGCATGCATGAAAATACTTAATTTCTTGTAGGTTTCTCTGGAGCCTTAAAGATTTTTGTTGTTTGTAGGTATTGTACTGGACTCCGGAGATGGTGTGACCCACAATGTGCCCATCTATGAAGGTTATGCCCTGCCCCACGCCATCATGCGTCTTGATCTGGCTGGCCGTGACCTTACTGACTACCTGATGAAGATCCTGACTGAGCGTGGCTACTCTTTTGTGACCACAGGTATGAATAAGCTAAGCTGTATCATTATTAGAGTTATCAAACAGGTATTATAATAATATATTGTGTTAAAGGGGTCCTATTATGCTCTTTTACAAAGTCTGGATTTTGTTTTGGGGGTGTACTAGAACAGGCTCTCATACTAGATTTTCATTTTTCACATATTTTACATTATTACAACATCTCTAGTGCAGCTCAACCAGGTCTCCTCCCATTCGTCGGTATTTGTGATATCACAAATCCCGGAAAATATGCGTTGTAGTCCAAACGAGTTGCTCGTTGTAGTTTTTGAAAAGTGATTTCTGTTAAATAAAATATCTCCTTTTGAATTGGACTTTGAGCTTTGTAACTTTGCAGATCTTTTTTATGCTCAAACAGGAACATTACAGACTAACTAAAGTTGAAAAAGTGAAAAAGCATAATAGGACCCCTTTAACACTGGAATCATATTCTCACAGCTGAGCGTGAGATTGTTCGTGACATCAAGGAGAAGCTGTGCTATGTCGCTCTGGATTTTGAGAATGAAATGGCCACTGCTGCTTCCTCCTCTTCTCTGGAGAAGTCCTACGAGTTGCCCGATGGCCAGGTCATCACTATAGGAAATGAGCGTTTCCGTTGCCCAGAGACTCTCTTCCAGCCTTCCTTCATTGGTGGGTGATATCATATTAATTCTACCATTAAAAAAAAAAGAAAGAAAAAAAAACTTCTATCGCTGCATATTGTTTAAACATGGTCTAAACTGGTTCAGAATTATTTTAGTATTACTTATATATTATTATCTATTTATTCATATTTTTATTTAGCTTTGATTTTTATATTTTCAGTTTTTCCATCTAATATTTCTATTTTATTATATTTTATTTTAGCTTTATGTTAATTAACCAAACATGATTTTACATTGTTTTAGTTTTTTATGTGCTTTTTATTTAATTTTTTTTGTGTAATATTTCTATTTAACTTTATTTGATTTCGGTTTTAGTCAGCCATTTTAGTACTTCTTCAACTTATTTTGTTGCCAAGGCAACATTTCTGTTGAAGTTTTTCATCTAATACTTATATTTTATTTTTTTCCATCTAATATTTCTATTTTATTATATTTTATTTTAGCTTTATGTTAATTAACCAAACATGATTTTACATTGTTTTAGTTTTTTATGTGCTTTTTATTTAATTTTTTTTGTGTAATATTTCTATTTAACTTTATTTGATTTCGGTTTTAGTCAGCCATTTTAGTAGTTCTTCAACTTATTTTGTTGCCAAGGCAACATTTCTGTTGAAGTTTTTCATCTAATACTTATATTTGATTTTAATGCTGTGTTAATAATTATTATTTCAGCTTTATTTCAGTTAACTAAAAATAATTTTTAAACAAGTTTTAATTTTAACAATAACGTCAGCTTTATTTTAACAAAAAACAAAAATTATAGTTTTAGTTTTTGTAATTTTTATTACTTTCATAATACTATGTAACTTTATTTTTATTTTAGTTTTAGTAATTTTTGTACTCTAACTTAGTTTATTTCAGTTAGTTACCAAGGCAACATTTTTAATTTTCATATATTCACATCTAATATTTATATTTGAAGTCCTACGAGTTGCCCGATGGCCAGGTCATCACTATAGGAAATGAGCGTTTCCGTTGCCCAGAGACTCTCTTCCAGCCTTCCTTCATTGGTGGGTGATATCATATTAATTCTACCATTAAAAAAAAAAGAAAGAAAAAAAAACTTCTATCGCTGCATATTGTTTAAACATGGTCTAAACTGGTTCAGAATTATTTTAGTATTACTTATATATTATTATCTATTTATTCATATTTTTATTTAGCTTTGATTTTTATATTTTCAGTTTTTCCATCTAATATTTCTATTTTATTATATTTTATTTTAGCTTTATGTTAATTAACCAAACATGATTTTACATTGTTTTAGTTTTTTATGTGCTTTTTATTTAATTTTTTTTGTGTAATATTTCTATTTAACTTTATTTGATTTCGGTTTTAGTCAGCCATTTTAGTAGTTCTTCAACTTATTTTGTTGCCAAGGCAACATTTCTGTTGAAGTTTTTCATCTAATACTTATATTTTATTTTAATGCTGTGTTAATAATTATTATTTCAGCTTTATTTCAGTTAACTAAAAATAATTTTTAAACAAGTTTTAATTTTAACAATAACGTCAGCTTTATTTTAACAAAAAACAAAAATTATAGTTTTAGTTTTTGTAATTTTTATTACTTTCATAATACTATGTAACTTTATTTGTATTTTAGTTTTAGTAATTTTTGTACTCTTAACTTAGTTTATTTCAGTTAGTTACCAAGGCAACATTTTAAATTTTCATATATTCACATCTAATATTTATATTTCATTTTATTTCGACTTAAATAAATAAATAAAACATCATAGCTTTAGATTTAGTTAACAATAACAACGCTGCTTTTTTTCTTACCTAAGGTATGGAGTCTGCTGGTATCCATGAGACCACCTACAACAGCATCATGAAGTGCGACATTGACATCCGTAAGGACTTGTATGCCAACAACGTCTTGTCTGGTGGCACCACTATGTACCCAGGTATTGCTGATCGAATGCAGAAGGAGATCACTGCTCTGGCCCCCAGCACCATGAAGATCAAGGTAGAATATTTATTCAGTCATGCAGATATTCTGTCTTCTTTTAAGTTTAATTCACCTAAGTAAGATGTTTGATTTGTAATCATCACATGTCTTCTTTCTGACAGATCATCGCTCCCCCTGAGCGTAAGTACTCCGTCTGGATCGGTGGCTCCATCTTGGCTTCCCTGTCCACCTTCCAGCAAATGTGGATCAGCAAGCAGGAATACGATGAGGCTGGCCCATCCATCGTCCACAGGAAGTGCTTCTAAGTGCCAGGATACACCACTCAACATTAATTCTAACAGAAATTCTCAACATTACCTCCGCCTGTTGTGCATGCAGGCAGATTTTGCCTTTATTTTTCCTTGTACAGTATGTTTACACCAAAGTGCAATTTGTTTGTAGTTATTTACTGGATCATACATCAATTTGTATGTGGATATTTATTGGTTTTTAAATAAACAAGACCAGGGAATTTGTATTATTTTAATTAGTCTTGAATTAATCTTTGTCATTTACTCCAAGAAATGTAACACTTTGTTCATTGATACAGTGAATACAGGATTGCATAAAAGCCATCTGTGATGGATTCATAGTTGCAACTTCAATTAGCACCCAGTATAAAAATAGCTGCGGCTCTCTAAGAGGCGAAGGGAGATCAGAGGAGAACGCAGCTCATTGTCAAGATGCCCTTTTCAGGCTTATGAGGATTTTATTTTTGTCTTACACTATACTGTAAATATGTGCAAACATTGATTGCCTTGAGTTTTACAGCTTCAGTTATCAGTTGGATTCTAGCAGGGATATCCCATGTTGTATCTCTCATAGTGAGAAGTGCTAAAGCGATTACTCACCAGTGTAAGTTCACCACAGGCCTTACCACAAATAGGCATACCTCTTCATCACCTGCGGGAGAGTGCAAGTGAGGGTTAAGGGACTGTGCTTGATTTGAAGAGTTCAGATTAACCAACTCAATCAGCTGTTTGCAAACGAAATTTGACTCGCGTAGAATCTTTCATGTGTTTTGCAGAACGGAAAACGTAGTGTAATTTTCACATATAAACAGTGTTTGCAAAAAATACAATGGATTTCAGGGCGGTCGATTATTTTAAAGGAATTTTAAAGTAAAACTGAGTTAAAGTTAAAGTATATAAGGTGATTTTCGGGGAACTATTGGTTGAGGTTAATTGCGTGCAACAATTAGTCGGGTTAGATGCCATATTGAATTGCATAAAGGTGCTATCACAATTTTTCCGAACTCAGCTTTCTAATGAAAGGGGACATCTTTTTACATAGTTTTGTTTCTGTTGTCAGATAACGCGATTGATTAAGACTATATGCATCTTGTAACCATACAAATAAGCTGAGGACGTTAGCTTTGTGAAAACGTTACAAACGACAATCTGCCTTATTTTGTTTTGTTTGCGAATCACCAAAATATATATCGTCATTTTAGCTCCTTCCCAGATATCACACATACGTCTGCAAGATGTCTGTTAAAGATCACTTGATCTGGAAAGCATCTGCTGTGTACAAACATCTAACAGACGTCTGTAAGATGTCAATTTTACATACATTCTAAATCATAAACATCTTAAAGACATCTGATAGACATCTATTTGACATCTGATAGAAAACGTCTTATAGACGTATTGCAGATGAGCAAACATTGTAAAAAAATACGTCTTCCAGATGTAAATGCAGACGTCAAATAGACGTCTCCGAGATGTATGTGTGCCATCAGGGTTGTCGCGAAACATTAATAAAAGTCGCAGCAACAATAATAAAGTTGCTAAATTTGGTAACAAATCCGCAAATTGACAACAGTGATTGATCGCGATGGAAAGCGGCATGCGGAATACTATTGCTGTGGTGACCTGGTTAGTCTAGCAAACTCTACTATATGTTCGTCAGCGTTTTGGTGGCCGTTGAAAATACGCGCTCTGGCTATAGCTTGTAATCTAAGTCATTAGTAAGACGTTGGAAAGCCCGTCTGAAACCTGGATTTACCTTTTGGCTTTCTTTGCCGGGGTTCACGCCTTAATTACCCCCCATGATCCGCGCCCTGTTTATTATCGTGAGCGCACACGAACACGAACTCTAAACTCTAATCTCCCATCCTGTCAAGCGGGTGTGTGTGTGTCGCGGGAGACAGACCTCCCCAGTGATTTGAGTTTATCACCAATGATTTTATTACGGATTAATCAGGGCATCTCTGGCATATTCGGAGAATAATTAAACGGAGAGATCCTGCTGTTCTGGTTCCTCTCCAACAACCTGTCTGCGCGTGACGCAGGGGGAGGAGGAGGGGGCAGTCTACTTAAAGCGGGATTAGCACGAGCCAAACATTATACTCCCCTCCGTTTAGGCTCAGAGCGACCTATCGTCCTGCTGGCGAGACAGAAAACAGGGGGACTTTAGACTAATCGGGACCTAGGACGAGCGCGCACTCCAGAGCGACAAGGTGGACAGCAGCGACTAATCAATGCATTCGCCCGATACTGCACTCGCCTTCAGAGCGGAACAGTAGCTCGCATTTGATTTCACACGGTCCACTGTGTTACATCGTCTCCGAATGAACAGCCATGGGGGAATGGACCATTCTCGAGCGTCTCCTGGAGGCGGCTGTCCAACAGCATTCAACTATGATCGGGAGGTGAGGGGAAAAAGTGCAACATGTTTATTGATTGCTTTGCACATTAAAAGAAAAATACTGAGGTCATTACACAGTGACCCTTCTAAATGAGGGCGATTGGCTATTGGAGCTTGATGTGCCTATTGTAAAGGACAGGAAGGTGTTCGAAGAATTACGATAATGCTTTTGATGTTATTGTTGTTACAGTTATTACTGCACATTTTGGACAACAAAGATTTTGTGCCATCGGTAAGACTGCTGTTCCATGTCAGATCTGATTTGCTTTCAAAGAAATGTTGTGCGTGCCCTGCTTGGCTGGAAGCGCGCGTTTGCCTGCGGAGAGAGTTTCAGCACTGGACAGCTCCCCTCGTCAATCTGCACAGTCAAAAGAACAGAAAACCGTGCAGTTAAAACCTGTTAGTTGGTTAACTGTAAATTACCATATCATATACAATAAAAAACAAACTTAGATTTAACAGACACTGCATGTAATTTTACCATGAAAAAAAATCTATAGTGATGTTTTTGAAAGTAAAAAGTATAAATTACCATAAATAAAAAAAAAACGGTGAATTTGTTATATTCTACACTTTAATAAATTAAAAGTCAATTTGTAATTTACGGTGGAAAACAGTAAACGGACGTTCACGTATGTATAAGTCCACACGTGACACATCACATTTCAATAAAATACTGATGTTTCTTTTTTTTTCTAATATCATAACAGCATAACTGTATGCTGAACGTATTTATATACTGTGGATTTATTGGCTATATTTGCAGAAGTTTCACATTTGATGAAATTGAATTCATCATGTGGTCTTGTGTTTAACAATTTGTGTCAGTATATGCAAAACAACAAATCTTATAGTACATTGTAGTTATTGGAATATTAATATTGCCAGATGATAGTATCAATAGATAGTATGAGTACATCACTGGAATATTAAGATTATATCAGTTCATGAAATATACAGTTATGATGTGCACAATATGTGCTATTTTTTTACAGCGAATTTCTAGCAAAACCACATTTTCAGGAATTGTCTCTTTAATTGTAATGTTTTTAATTAATTTATTAATTAATTCATTCGTTGTGTGTGTGTTGGGGGGGGTAAATTCCTTTTCTGGTTTTTACTTGATATACTATATATATATATATATATATATATATATATATGGTGCAAAAAGGTGCAGAATTTGAACCCTTTTAAAATTAAGTGTTGTCACTGTATTTTTACAGTGAATTTCTAGCAACCATAAATGGCCATTTTTAACAGCAAATTTGTTTATTTATTAGCCATTTTTTTATTGCAATGTTTAAGTGTTTTGTATTCCTTTTATTGCTTTGACAACTTTTTTGTGAATACCGGAACAGATACACTATGAACTAAAATATTTCTGTCTTTATGTTTAGGATCCTACTGACAGTGGTGGTGATCTTCCGGATTCTAATCGTTGCAATTGTAGGAGAGACCGTGTATGATGATGAGCAGTCAATGTTCGTATGTAACACTTTACAGCCGGGCTGTAACCAAGCTTGCTATGACAAAGCGTTCCCTATATCTCACATCAGATACTGGGTGTTCCAGATCATCATGGTTTGCACACCCAGTCTATGCTTCATCACATACTCTGTGCATCAGTCGGCCAAACAGAAGGAGCGGAGATATTCCATGGTCTACTTGTCCCTCGACAAAGATCCCGATTCAATGAAACGAGACAACAGCAAAAGGTTCAGGAGCACCATTGTGAACGGAGTACTTCAGAACACGGAAAACTCCACCAAAGAATCTGAGCCCGACTGTTTGGAAGTGAAAGAGATCCCCAGTTCAGCCAGGAGAACTGCCAAATCTAAAATGAGAAGACAAGAGGGCATCTCAAGGTTTTACATCATTCAGGTGGTTTTCAGGAACGCGCTGGAGATTGGCTTCTTGGTGGGGCAGTACTTCCTGTACGGATTCAACGTTCCCGCCGTGTACGAGTGCGATCGCTACCCTTGCATCAAAGACGTCGAATGCTACGTTTCGAGACCCACTGAGAAAACTGTGTTCCTCGTCTTCATGTTTGCGGTCAGTGGGATTTGCGTGGTGCTCAACCTTGCAGAACTCAATCATCTGGGCTGGAGGAAAATTAAAACGGCGGTGAGGGGGGTTCAGGCCAGGAGAAAGTCCATATACGAGATCAGAAACAAGGACTTACCGCGGATGAGCATGCCGAATTTCGGCCGCACCCAGTCGAGTGACTCGGCCTATGTCTAATGTTCCTTCATGTAGTTCATCAAAGCAGAGGTTCTCAATCCTGGTCCAGGAAGACCTCAGGTTGCACATTTTAGATGAAACACCCATTTTAAGTCTTGGAGCCTCTATTCTAAATGAATAGTTCACTCAAAAATGACAATTCTGCCATCATTTACTCAACCTGTGTCGAGTCATTCCAAATGTCATTCCAAATCTGTATGACTTTCTTCTGTTGACCACAAAAGAAGATATTTTGAAGAACGTTTTGGTCCATGCAATGAAAGTCAATGGGGTCCAAGACAACACTGGACCCCATTGACCATACTGAGATTTATTTATGTATTTATTTTTTTCAAATACCTTCATTTGTGGTCTACAGAACAACATCAGGGTGAGTAAATTGTGACAGAATTTTCATATTTGGGTCCCAGTGGCATCCAAATTGCATTTCTGGAGGACTCCAGGACCAGGATTGGATTATTCAAACCACTGCATTTGATTATGTACAAGAAAAGTTATGTTATGAAATGTCCATCTCACCTGTTTCATGGTGGGGTAGATGGATTTTATTTGTCTGTTATGGACAATCAGAACAAACGGACCAAACGTTTGTTTCTTATCAGTCACTGGAGGGCACTGATGCAACTTTTTTATTGCTCAGAACGGAAAGCTTGTAATGAGTTTTCAATATTGATTTCTTCGTTCACATGATCAGCTGAACCTGAAATATGTTTTGCACTAAATATGGATTTAAAGAAGCCAAAACAAACCCGAATTGTGCTGTGAAGGTCTTTTGTTTCATTATATTGTATTCTCATTCTGGTTTTAGACATGTGATAGTTTCAGTTTACTCACCGCAACTAGTTAGACCGCAGTTCACATATGTTTATCTGTACTCTATGAATCATATCTCTCTTTTGGCTTAGATAGATTGCCATCTTTAATGGTTTGGTTGCCTGTGCTTGCACCACTGACCTTAACGTAAGTTATTGTTCTGGTATATTTAAGCTGACTTGCAGACCAGTAGCCGGTGAACTGGCCAATGCTGCATAACGCTTAACTGTCTATCTTTTGTATTTATTTATTTATTAATGTACTGGATTTATTTATTTATTTTTGACACCAAAGCGCCCATTGCTTTCATTTGTGGGAAACAGATACATTGCTTTTATGTGTTCAAGTGCCATATGTGTACATAGATATATACATATTATAGTATATTGTAATCCTTATCATGAGATATGAATTCCATGAACTCTTTGTGTGGGCCATTTTAAAGTATGTACTATCCCTTTAATGTGTTTGGGAACGGAAGAGTGGCGAAAAATCATCCATATTTTACATTCACGAAAAGTATGATATTGCATTTAAAGTACATATAAAGCACAGTTGATCCGAAATCAGTAAATAAGGGGTTGAGATTCACTTCCCCTGGTGCTTCTATTTCTCAAAAAATGTTACCAACTATGTGAGATGAAAAAAAATCTAATAAAAAATTATGGAATTCATTATTAAAAAGCTGTGTGATTTGCATTGCTTCATTTATGATAGAACTTGAATTTTAGCCTAATGCATCAGCAAAAAGTGCCATTTTTCTCAGGGATTGAGGTCCCTGTCATCTTCCCCATGAATCAGCTTCCTGTCAGTTGAAATGCATGCATGTATTTTTTTTTTTTTTTTTTTCGTCTGGTT
>NW_015552846.1:83686-84462 GCF_001515605.1 Sinocyclocheilus anshuiensis | reverse complement strand
AGCACAGTGCTTAAATTTGATCCTGGCGCCATAATTCTACCTGTCCAGCTTCAGTCATGCTGACACAATGACAGCCCTGCGTACGGTATCTCTATGTTATGCGGAGGTCCGGTCCCTGCAGAAGCCGCGGTGGCCCTTGTGCCAAGGTCACAGAGAAAGTGCTGAACTCTGCAGCCGGTGGCCTCAAACCGGGATTTCTCTCTGCTGACAGACTGGGAGAGGCCTGAGACTCACAAAAGTGCCAAGATGACTCTTCAGCAGAGAGGAGGGGGAGGGAAATCTAGGCACAAGCATCCTGACAGATCAATTTGGAATTCAGCAGGGACCTGAGATTCCTCTTTGACACAACACAAACAGCAAAGGTCCAACCTGACAGGACATCAGTGGAGGCTGTTGTTGTGTGAGTGTGTGTGTGTGTTGTACAATTTCAGTCTGTCCGCTCTTACCCTCCCTCTTTCATTATTTCCTTCTACTTTCTCCAAAAGTCCTAAAAAAGTCCTCCATAATTTGTTCTCCAATGCATTTAAAAGAAATCAGTTCTGGTGTATGGCAGAATTATGGCGTAAATACAAGAAAGAGGGAACTTTGCTGAGCTATTATTAACATTAATTAACACACACACACACACCCTCTTTCTTTCCCACTGTATTAAATATTGAAGATTTCAACTTTCAACTGGGAGCATGTTCAACCCCCCTCCCCATCAATACACAGAGACACACACACACACACACACACACACACACACACACACACACACACACACACAGTGTGTG
>NW_015552846.1:69889-83491 GCF_001515605.1 Sinocyclocheilus anshuiensis | reverse complement strand
ATATAATATAATATAATATAATATAATATAATTACCAAAAAAATAATACAATTTATAAAAATGTGTTTACTCTTATCAAACTTTGTGCAATATGTTATTGGGAAGATCTGCCGTTACGTTGGCAAGACACATGTGTGAATTTGAGGAGAAGTGACTTCAGTCACTAAAATCACCATGAATAAAACTGCAGAATGTCATTGTAAAAGGCCTAAGAAAAACTAATAAAAATCAGTTCTGAGAAAAGCTCTAGCATAATTTGTTTGTAGATGCCACTTGGTTTGATATTTTGTATCTAAGACTAATACATTAATCCACTTTTAAGGTTACTTTAAAATATTTATGTGGTTTATGAATTGCATTATTTATTATTTACACTTTACTTGGTTAGACTACATTTAAATCATGCCCCAAAACAAATAAATCAGTAACACATTAACAATTCAAATGTGGAACATTTAAGCAGTTCAAAGGATCGCGTGTTGATTTATTTTTAGCTCTCAGTCAGACTTAGCACTGTGCAATGCTTAGAAAGCGTTTTGAATAATTCAGGCTCGATATACTGGCACAAGCTGTAATTCTCTAAAGCGGGTTAGGGAATGCTGATGCTTAGAACCCCCCCAAAGATCCCCTCCACGCCCTCATCTATGAAGCTTAATAAAAGTTTAAGGCAAAAGAGCACCATTGCTTGACGGAAGCACGGAAGCCTCCTTGAGTATTAGTAGAGAGATAGAGATACCTAGACATGTGATAATTTATGATATACTCCAAGACTCTTGCAATAAATAAATAAATAAATAAATTCCCTAAAAGTAATGACTCATTAAAAGCAGTGTTGGGGCTAACACATTACAATTAATGTGAGTTACTTAATCAGATTACTTTTTTCAAGCAACTAGTAAAGTAATGCATTTTTAATCTACAATAAAATATCTGAGTTATTGGCTGATAGCTCTCCTGTCCCCATGTTGAGAGAAATCAGTAAGGGCAGAGGCATTGTGTGCACTGTGTAAACATGATGGTTACTATAGTTCTAGACCAGGGGTCTCCAAACTCGGTCCTCGGCAGAGTTTAGCTCCAGCTTGCCTCAACACACCTGCCTGGAAGTTTCTAGTATGCCTAGTAAGAGCTTAATTAGCTGATTCATGTGTGTTATATTCGGGTTGGAGCTAAACTCTGCAGGACACCGGCCCTCCAGGACCAAGTTTGGACAGCCCTGTTCTAGACTAAATTTGAAAATGCATTTACTCAACTCACTTGCACAAAAACAAAATCAAAAATGACTTTAGATAAGCATAACATTTGCATTTCTCTCTCTCTCTCTCTCTCTCTCTCTCACACTCTCTCGCTCTCTCTTTATTGCTGAAGAGTGTTTTGAATTTTATTCTCCTGTGTCCTATTCTTCATGTAATCCCGAATGGCAGCATAAACCCTCTACTGTACAGACGTGAATTTACATTTCCTTCAGCCTGAGGCTTATTTATTTCACTTTTGGTGAGAAAGGGCTTTTTATATTTGTCAAAAATATAACTTTTTATATTAAAACACACAACCAAGCCCAGCCCAGATTTAAAATGCACAAGTAACGTAACACATTACATTCCATAAACAGTAACTAACCTTATGTTATTAGTTACTTTTCTTATAGGGACTCACACAATATTGTAATGCATTACAGTGATTAAAAGTTGCATTAAAGGGACGCTCTCGCCAAGAATGGAATCTATAAAGATAACTATAAAGATATTAGCGTCCGTAAAAACGGATATAACGTTCTGTTTGTTACAAGCACGAGCTGCAGTTATGTCGTTTGCCGCTTTAAAGCAACTGTATGTAGTTTTGTGCATTTTTGCGACTTTGGACCCCCATGCCATGTTTAAGTGAGAGGAGTTCACTGTCATAAATACACCACTGTCGTAATTACAGTGAATAGCTGTGCACGTGTATTTGTTGCAACTGTAAAGCAACTTGCCCTTTTCGTGGAATTTCGTACCCTCTCTTATACCCTCCCTTTCATGCACTCTCACCAAACCTTTTTACGCATTTGTGGGGAGCATGGGAAAAAAACAGAAACCATTTGCCTTATTAGAAGTATACCCTTCAGAATGTTTTTAAAAGGTAAAACACTTACATACAATTGCTTTAAAAGCAAGCTCTAAATTCAAGTGGATTCTGATTGGCTGTCCGTGTTTTGTTATTGTTTATCAGCTGGAAAAAAATCGTTCTGAAAGTGATTCCAACAATGTCATTCCTCTGTTTCATTATCATTACAGTTGTTGTGTAGATTTCCCAATTCTTGTAAAATTAGAATGATTTTTAAAACTGTATTGTGTTATTTATTGTCCATGGTGTGAACGGACCTTAACTCGGGTCCACAATCAAACCCACCGTCATCTGGGTATAAGGTCATTTGCACTTACTGGGCCTCTCATGCATACATTGGCAGCCAACCCATCAGACACCCGCTTATGATGTAGGCACCGTGCCTGGCCATCAGGGTCTCATTAGACTGCTAGACATGAGCCCATGCCAATACACTGGCATAATAACCAAAACAATTCATGGAACCTGCGATAGAGTTCAAACGTGTCAAACCATCGGTGTAGACTGAGGCATCCAAAAGCCCGTCTGATCTAAGATGCTGTCATCAGCCATCAGTCAGGGATTTCCGGAAAAGTAATCAGAATCACAAAGTCACAGTCAGCAAGAACAGCTGCCAAAACACAACGGCGAAAACAACACAGACACTTCATCCAAGACATGCATGAAGTTCCCACAATAAACAATGTGCTAAAAAAAATGCACTGTGACACGCTTGATACTAGACACAGAGAAAAAAGAAAGGCAGTATTTTTTTTCCTCTGTGGTAAAAATAGTTCAACTAAGGATGGCTTAGTTAAAGAGAAACCAAACACAAACCCAAAGGCTGTGAATTCCAAGGCCAGACGGGGCAATTCATAAGCTACCACCACTGTGTCTTTGAACGGGGCACTTAATCTGGGTTGCCCCAGGTGAAGCCTTCTAAGAAAGGCTGTTCTGTTGTTCTGTTGACTGCTGTGTCTTAGAGGAAGAATACTAACAAGATCTTTACATCTGAAGAAAGAATGTTGCGGTGGTTGCTATAAAGTTGCTAGGGGATTGCTAAGGGGTTTGGAGTGGTTTCCAGAAGCCAGAACTCAGGAGTGTGAACCCCCGCGGACGGGACGACGCAAGTCCGGTAATTCTGCATGTGAATATAGTGGTTGAAATACAATGCTGCGTGAGCTCAACCAGCAGCATGTTGAGCATCAGCATGTTCAGCGCTCAAGTCCCGCCCCCGAAAGTTATACTTGATAACATCAAGTCAGCTCACCTTGGCTACTGCAATTTTCCTCACTGTATTTACAATAAGACGAAATATATCATAACACCACTGCCCCTTTTCGTTTTCATTTAAACATATTAATATTATTAATATATTAATAGATTAATAGAATAAAGACCAAAGATTCCCTGTTAAGATTTACCCAAAACGAATTATATCTTATGTTTATCCACTACAGAGACATCAGAGCCAGTGGCAAATGTCAGAAGGACTAGACGAGTTGAGGCTGCTCTCGTCAGGATACATGAGCACTGAGCGCCGGCTGATCACGTGGAGCTGACCTTTGAAAAAGTACTACCTCGCGAGCAGGGACTTTCTGAGGGGAAATTTTTTACCCAGAACTTTATTTAGATCCTGGTTCCTGCGGTGTGAGTACCGGCCCAAAGTCCCTAGTACATGGGGAAATTTCCTGCAGTGGAAACGCAGCGTATTTGGTGGCTAGAGTGTCATTTGTTGTTGCTAAGGTCAGCTGAGTGGTTTCTTGGGTGTTACTAGGCAGTTCTGGGGAAAGATATACTGTTGCATGGTGGTTGCTAAGGTTCTCTGAGTGATTTGTAGGGTGGTGGTCTTCTAGTCATTGCTGTTTATGGTCTGAGTGTTTTTTAGGTGGTTGCTAGATTGTCCATTTGGTGTTGCTAAGGTCTTCTGAGTGGTTTCTTGAGTGTTGCTAGGTAGTTCTGATGAATGCTATACTGTTGATAGGTGATTGTTAATGTGTTTGGAGTTGTTTGTTGGGTGTTGCTGGGTGTTCTGTTAGATGCTATAGTGTTGCTAGGTGGTTGCTCATGTGTTTTGAGTGTTTTGGGCTCTGCTAGTCAGTTCTGGTGGATGGTATATGATGCTAGGGGGTTGCTGAAGTGTTCTGAGTGGTTTCTTTGGTGTTGCTAGGGAGTTCTGGTGGATGCTATAAATTATAAAGTTTAAAATTATAAATGCTATGTAATTTATAAATTATATAGCCTATAATGTTGATGGGTGTTTTTTTTTACTGTTTAGAATGGTATCTTGGGCATTGCTAGGGTTTCTGGTGGGTGTTATAGTGTATACTGGGGTAGTTGCTACAGTGTTCTGAGGGGTTCGTTGTTAGGGTGTCTTGGTCACCATAAAGTGTTGCTCGGCGGTTATTCAGTTACTCTGATTGGTTTTTAGCTGTTTGCTTGAGTTTCCTTTGGTGTCGTTAAGTTTTTCTGAGTGGTTTCTTGGGTGTTGCTAGGCTGTTCTGGTTGGTTTTATACCATTACTAGATGGATGCTGAGGTCTTCTGAGAGGTTGCTATGATATTGCTAGGGTACTCTGGTGATGGCTTTAGTGTTGCTAGGCTGTTGCTATGGTGTTATGAGTGACTGATAGGGTGTTTGCTAAACAGCTGCTTACTGCAGCTAAAGGAGCCTAAACTCAAATATTAGGATAAGATGTTCTGATCCCTAGATATGTATGTGGTCATTACAAGCAAACTCCATACAGCAAACTCAGCATAATCAGAGGACAAATTCTACTGAAAGTGAGGTGTCAGTTAAGTGAAACATAAAGCTCCATTTGCCACTTATTAAAAACAGCTTAAATGCTCACTCCATCCATTTTAGTTTATTTCCTTTGGCAACTGGCTTTCATTCCAACAAACATTTGCTAACTCTTCCTGGTGAAATCTAATTAGAATCCCACAAATCTCATTGAAGCACAATGGCTGGGCCTTAAGTCACCTGCCAAAACACTGGTACAAGCCCAAGGGGATTAGAATGTCTTGCAGAGGCTTAAGCCCATGGGCCCTTTCCAACCTACACCATCCTCCAACACCAGGGCCTTCATTCAGAGTACATCCCTTTAAGACTCTATCTTTTGACAGTGGGGTAACATAATCTTCCTGTATAAGATGCAAGGATCAAAGGTATTACCTCTTTTAGGGGACTTTGAGATGACATTGAAGCTCCCGTCAAGTCCTCAGTTTTGTAAAATGCGATTGGCTGGTTGCTGATTTGCCAAACCAATCAAAAAGGAAATCCTTGATATTGTTCAGGATTGTGCTCATTAGACAACATGCACCTGAGCCTCTTAAGTGTGCTGGGGATCTCCAGCAAAGCTCGATTTACCACACAAGTGTAAACCTGTTAAAGACACCTACTATGTTTCAAAATTGCATAATGTCATCTTTCCGCAAGAAGGTAAGGATAATCCAGCAGGCACATTCAATAATTTTGTAATCGAAAGATTATAATAAAATGCTTCAATTTTCAATTAAGTTGATTGATTGATTGATTGATTGATTGATTGATTGATTGATTGATTGCAATAAAATGTGTAACTGCCATATTTAATAATGTGGGAAAGACAGTTTGGATTTTTGACTGTTTGGGTTTTAGCTCAGACAGTCACTTTACCAGCTAACTAATAATCTATTTATGTAATTATCTGTTAGCTAGTTTAGATAACCCTAGAGGTGCTCTGAGTAAAGCATGATATGTAGGCTGACTCAGTAATATCAGCAAGGTAAATCATTAATTCCAGACATCTCTTTCTGAGAATGGATTTGAGTTTGGGTCAGAATGTGACTAAATTAGTTAATTAACACTTGCACTTAGTTTTATGAACACTTTTTATAAATTTCACCTTATTATCGCTTCATTGTACTATTCATGTTTCTTAGGACAAATTTGAGTGCTTTAATAATGTTTCCAACAGTGTCACACTTGCAAGTCTTTTTAAATAAGTCTACCTAGAGAAAAGTAGCTACATGTTTAAATGGCTAAGGACAGAAAGCAATTGTGAGCGGTTGGAGTGACACCACTGGGGTGTCAGCATGTCAAAGGCAACAATTCAGTAGCAAACAGAAAGGATACGCATCTGCATACTAGCATAATACTCTTATGGTTTCTAGATGTATGCTAGGTGGTTTCTCAGTTGTTCCGAATGGATTCTAGGTGGTTGCTAGGGTGTCTTTTGCTGTTGCTAAAGCCTTCTGAGGATTGCTGGTGCTATAGTGTTGCTAGGTGGTTGCCAGGGTGGTCTGAGAGGTTTTTCTGGTATTGCTAGGTGGTTGTTAAGTGCTTTCTGTGGCATTGCTTGGGTGTTCTGGTTTTTATAAGGGGGTTACTAGGAAATTCAGAGAGGTGTTGGTGTTGCTAGTTTGCTAATATAGGCTGATATGGTTGGTAATATAGTGTTGCTATGCATGGTTGCCAAGGTGTTCTTAGAAGTTATTAAGATGGTTTATAAGGACATCTGAAAGCTTTCTTTGCCAATTATAGTGTGTTATGGTGGGTTCTATCCACCTTTTTCTTCAACGCGTAAGTAAGCCCATGGGCAAGACTTCCGGTTCATTAGCCGCTATAGGGAAATAACAAGAAGAATAACAACGTGCAGTAAACGGTAAAACTGTTTGCAGTATAAACCAGTGTGTTCGTAATTAAGACAACACATTCAAATAATATGGTAAGACACACCAATTTTCAATATCAAGCAGCAAAACGAGTGGTTCTGTACAGCTAAAAATAGCTGGGCGCGGATGATACCGGAAGCAAGACCCATAGAATTTACAAATGGCCGCGCCCATTTTTACGGGAAGAAAAAGGTGGATAGTGTTGCCAAAGTGGACTGGATGTTTGTTTTCTATTGCTAATTGGTTGATAAGGTGTTCTGAGGGGTTTACTAGGGTGCTCTGGTTGTTATTATAGTGTTACGAAGTGATTGCTAAGGACACCTGATTGCTTTCTTGGTCATTTATAGGGTGTTCTGGTGGTTGCTAGAAGTACAGAGAGGTGTTGGTTTTGCTAGGTGATTGCAAAATGATGAGCTGTTTCTAGGGCGTTGCTAGGGTGTTCTGGTGGGAGCTCTAATTACCTAATTGCTAGGTGGTTTCTAAACTGGTTGCCAACTAGTAACTATTACAGTTCCTTGCACTCTTGGAAAAAAGGTACAAAAGTTACTAGGGTGGTACCTTTTCAAAAGCTTCTAATATGTACCATTTGGGCACAAATCTGTACATTTTAGGTAACAATATGTACCATTAAGGTACTAATATGCACCAGCGAGGGGTAAATAAGGTACAAAAGTGTACCTTTTGTAAAGGAACTGCCCCAGTGAAAGCTTTTGTTCCATTTTATCTGAGAGTGTTGTGTTTTAACGTTAAAGAAAATGTCTGTACACATTAGCAGATTTTTTTTTTCTTGGAGTGATATATGTTTGTTTCCTATCACCTTAATGTTTTTACTTCTACATGAATGTAAATGTTCAAGTTTGTAAAGCATTGAAAGGTATTGACAACAAAACATCTGTAGGCCCAGATAACCTAGATCCTTATCTCTTAAAGGTGGCAGCAGATGTTATTACAGAGTCTTTTGTCGAATTCTATACCTAAAATTTGGAAAGCTGCTTATGTTCTGTCAATATTTAAAGGTGGTGATCCCTCAGAAATGAACAACTATCGTCCAATCTCCAAACTCTCAATTTTGGCGAAGATCCTTGAATCTCAGGTAAATATACAGTTAAAACTGTTTTTATTTGATAATAATATCTTAAACTCTTTTCAATCTGGTTTAAGAACTGGCCATAGTACAATTACTGCTGCTACGGTGATGATAAATGACCGTATTGGTGCCCTGGATAGAAAACAGCACTGCTCATCCTTATTTGTGTAGCCATCCAAGGCGTTTGATTCAGTGGATCATGAATTGCTGTTGAACAAACTTAGCAGTGCTGGTTTTGAACCAGGGATGTTGGTTCAAAACCAATGGTTTAGAAATTATTTGGTAGATCGGACTCAGTGTGTTCATGTGGAGGATCTCAAATCTGATTTTCTTGATATATCTAAAGGGGTTCCGCAAGGTTCCATTTTGGGACCTATTTTGTTTTCTATTTATATAAATGATTTGGGAAAGGACATTTTAACCTGATGATACTATTATTTATACCCTTCCTCCAACTATTACACAGGCGGTGAAAGAGCTTCACACTGCATTTCAGTCATTGGAAAGTGCTCTGGTTATCTTAATAACCCTTATCTCAATGTTTATGTTTACTTTTAGTGCCAAAAAGAAACTTGTAGAAGTTACTAAGTTGTGCTTGATTATGGTGATATATTATGCATGCATGCAGCCTCTTCCATCTGAACAAGCCTTGATTCAGTGTACCAAGCTTCATTACGTTTTATTACAAATGCAAAATCCCGTACTCATCATTGCATTCTATATGAGATGGTGGGTTGGACATCACTGACCATACATAGAAAACAGCACTGTTCCATTTTTATCTATAAAGCAATGTTAGGTAAACTTCCAGCTTATCTCTGTACCCTTCTTTGTCTTAGTTCCGACAGTTACCAGCTACGCTCTTCCAAGTGTTTGCTTTTTAATGTACCTCAAGTTTTTTCACCATTACCTATTATGCACCCTGGGCATGGAATAATTTGCAAAAAGATCTAATTCCACAAATACATTTTTGTCTATTGGTGAATTTAAAGGCATCATAAAGAGAGTGGTAATGGAGGCTTGTGATTGTTTTTGTTGAGCGGATATTATGTTTTAATATTGTTGTAATGTGTACTTGTTGTATTTTAAAATGTTGTCTTACTGTACGGCTGCCTCCTTGGCCAGATCTCTCTTGTAAAAGAGATTTTAATCTCAATGAGACTTCCTGGTAAAATAAAGGAAAAAATTGCCCTTGAATTACAGCATTTATTATTAGTAACACTTTTAAAAGGCTAAGACATTTTTAGGAGGTTGAACAAGTTATATTTGATGAAAACAAGGATTTGTCTTTCACGTAATTTATATTTAAAAAGCAAATATGTTAATGATCTAGCCTGCCCTTGTTTTCATGTGGCTTGCTTACATATTAAATTTGTGCTTTGTTATCATGTTGCAGTGGTTTGTCTTTTTTAAATTTTTTGCTCATTTTTTTCCATGTATTTTTTTGCTCTGGATATGGCTTTTCTTCCCACGAGCACATCACAGGAATGTACAACAGAATTACCCCTCTTGAGGAGGCATTGTGAAAGGCGGGTTAATTTCCATAAAGCCTGACATATTAAATCCCCTCAAGTTTCTGCAAGTCCCTTGTGACAGCAATTCTCCTTGGAGACTTCCTTTTTGTGTTGTAATTGCACTGCAGTGGATAGTTGGAATATCATAGTGACTGAGTGTCTGAACAAATGAACAACTGCACAAATGGAACGGCGGCGCTGCGAGAGCTGCCTTTTGCTCTGTATCTCCCTGCATCACTAAAGGGAGACCTGGAGGAGCGGTCGTCATTCAGTCCCGCTGCAGCTGTTCGAGCCTGTCTTCCTGCTCACCCTGTTTCCTCTCTAATCCTCTGCACATGCTGTCATAATACAGCTGGTCACGTGATTTTCTCTCACTCTCGCTCTGCCTGCATTATCTACAATAAATGGGAATTGAAAGGGACTCATCTGCATTAGAACATCATATGCTCATTAAAAACCGCTTATCACACTCCTAATACTATCAGAGGTTTCACAGCGCTCGTTCATTTGTAATTGCTTTAATCAAAATATCTGTAACCATGACCTGAAACCTTCATAATTGATCAAATCTACTGCATGTCCTTACTTAAAGGGATAGTTCACCATGCATAAAAAATTTAAATGCTGTCTTCATTTATTTACCCCCATTTCATTTCAAAACCTGTATGATCTTTTTTTGTCCATAGAGAGTGAAGGTCTAGTGCTGGTTTGGGCCCCACAGATTTTCATTGTATGGACAAAAACATATGAAACATTCTCTCTTTTTTCTTTAGAACAACATGACAGTGAGAAAGTGATTTTTGGGCAAACTCAGCAAACAGGGAACTTTCTCAGAACTTTGGCTAACGTTCTGACAAGGTTCTCTCAAAATTATTAACAAATGTTTTTTCAGTAACATTAATAGAATATTTGTTCAAATTGATCCTGGGTTTAATATTTTTTGTTTGTTTAGGTTACTACCTACTACTTGTTTCAAAACGTTCAGAGAACATTCAAAACTAACATTCCTATAATGTTTTCGCGAAACATTTTAAAATCATTCAGAATTAACATTTTCATAACTTAAAGGGAAAATTAGCCAAAAAAAATTTAGCAAGGATCTCTCTAAGTTATGAACAAATGTTGTAGTAACGTTAACAAAATGTTTGCTCTGTTATCTGGAGTTTAGTACTATTCTCACAAGATTAGCAGAAAAACGTTTTTCTGCATTTTTCTGAAATGTTTTAGGTGGACGTCTGTCTAGTGTTTTTTTTTTTTTTTTTTACTACTTGTTTCAGAACATTCAGTGAACATTCAAAACTGTTTTCTCTAATGTTCACATAACCAAGAAAGTTTTTTAAAACGTTGAAAAAAAAGGCCATTCTGAACAGAGAATATTCAGAAATAACATTTCATAATAAATAACTTAATGGGATCATTAGCAAAAGTTCTGGCCAGGTTCTCTCAAAGTTACGAACAAACATTCAACGTTAACAGAATGTTAATTCAAACTTATCTGGGGTTTAATGTTCTCAAAATGTTCACAAAAACATGGAATGTTCAAGGAACATTTGTTTCTGAAATGTTTTATTTGGACATATTTAAAGTTTTTTAAATGTTACTGCTTGTTTCAGAACATTTATAGAACATTCAAAAGTTTGCAGAACAATAAATAAATAAATATCTGGACATTTGAACGTTTTCATAACTTAATGGGAACATTAGCAAAACATTCTTAGAACATTTGTGTTGGCTGGGAACCGTCCCTAGGATATGCTTTTAAGAGGAATTCATGCAGAACGTGTCCTTGATTGATATTTTTTGAGTGCCACTTTTGAAAGGAATGATTTATAGACCTCAGTTTGGGTGCACAAATCCCTTTAAGCTAAGAAAACCCTTGTTTATAATTATAAACAAATTCACCATAAGATTTCTGTGCATCCGGACCTTGTCCCTGACTATAGATGTATGACAGGAGCTCCCAGATAAAGATCTGCTTTAGTTTCAGCACTGGTGTCTGATTACCATGTCCCTGTGAGCTATTGTTATCCACAATGACCTTTCTGACCTCCGTACAAAAAGATTGGAGACAGAGGTAACACTGTTCAGATACAATCCTGGCAGACTCGCTGTAAAGAAAGCTCTTAAGAAGTCAACAAAGAGACTGACTTTAATTACTTACTCAGTGTTGTTGCTGTCATGTTACCCAATCGTATTAGGCCTTGAGCTGTCTCGTGCCCAAGCACACTTAACTATCACTGCGCCACCTGGGCGTGTAAGGACAGCTAGTCACTATCTGTGGTGCCAAGAAAAGACTCAGCATGGGTTAATCCCAACTGAGCCTTGCTTCTTAGTGGATTATTAATTAAGACGTCACAACTTGATACGTCACAATTCACAACCACTCACTCGTTCCCTCCTGTATGGTTTCTCTTTTCTTTCTTAATGTAAGACTACAGGCTCTCCCAAGATTAACCCAGGTTAACTGTCTCCCTTTGTTTGCATATTGCATATATGCATATGCTCATGTCAAGATGTGAGCGTAGTTGTCAAACACAAAAGTAGTCCAAGCGCCAAGCATATATACACATATTTAACAAATATAAAAAAGACATAATACATAATTATTATAAATGTATTTATTTTAACACTTTATGATGACACAATATATTTAATTAAAAACAAAACAAAAAAAAAACATTTAATTTAAAAATATTATATTGCTTATAAAAATATAATTACATAACTTATGTAACATATTTTGATTGATGTCACATTTTGCCAATTTTATACTAAATGCTGTTTTAAACACCTAAAATGGAGCAAATGAAACTGCTGAACATATGATCTGATTGATGGCTGAGGTTAAAGAAGCCACAGTAGATCACGTTTTATTGGACTACATTTCTAATCCAAGGTGAGATTGAATGAGGTGATATATTTTTCAACTGTTCTCACATTAATTTTTGTGCTCAGGCGAGAAATGTGGAGTGATGGCAGCTCGAACCATTCCTTATCTTGGAGGAAAACATAAAAAAGTGAACTGACCAAATTTCCCAGTTGCTCTCTTGTGCAGACTTCAGGTAACAGCTGGCTTTCAGAGGGTGCGGAGGGCTGCCAGTCGTTTGAATTACAACCTCTTATGCAAGGATTTATGGGTGATTTCTTGGTCCCCTCCACGACCTAGCCCTAATGAAAATAAGTAATCAATAAGATAATAGCACCTGACCAGCACACAAGACTGGATTTATGGAGGCACAGTAACTCGTGTTGAGTATCTGTGATAGCTCACTCTAAACAGGAGCGTTGGAGGCAGCTTCATATTATCAGCATGCATCTCAACATCAAATTAATTTTCATGTGATGAGAAATGAGACACAGAGTAACAACAGAGCAAATGAATGGTGAGAATCCTCTTTAGCAATAGTAGAAAATTAAAAATTCAGTTAGGTACAGTTTGATGCTTAATGGAGTCAAAACATACTTTAAAAAAAATCATATATAGGTATTTTTGTTAGTATCTTTTTGTAACAAAACAGTCCACATCTAATTTTCATGACCTTTTTCTACCCATCTCTTTTTACTACTGTCACTTTAAGAAAAATATGTTGCACAGCGCTTAAAGTTTTAATTTTTACATTTAAAATGTAATAATCTAAAATGTAAAGCACTTTAAATTAATTTAGAATTATCATTATTTACTCAACTTTGTTATTTCTTTTGTCATGTCTTATTTGTTTATTTTGTTTGTTTGTTTGTTTGTTTGTTTTTTGCTCTTGTTTTGTAGTTTTTTTTTTACTGTTTAGAAACTGCTAGTACACAATTAATTACACATTATACATTAAATTTTGAAGCAGAAACACTGAAATATTATTTTCTTGTAAAATGTACTCCAATAATCTATAAATTAACATCAGTTAATTCTAACATGGATTAAGAATGAACAATAATGTATTCATAAATAAGCATAAACCAAGATTAATCAATAGCGAATTTTAAAAAGTTCACTTTTAATTATACCTATTGCATTTACTCATGTTGACGAATATAACCTTATTGTAAAGCGTTACAGTGATATATTAATGATCACAAAAGCAGAGCTAATCTAGATTTAGACTGTAGATGCTTTCATCTCTTGACTGTAATATTACTTTAGTGAAATATTATAGACCATGGATGTATGACGGTGCTCAAACACCCAAGGGCAACACTTATGCCAATCAATGTTAGAGATGCACATCACGTGTGTGTGTGTGTGTGTGAGTGTGTGAGTGTGTGTGTGTGTGTG